>NC_135018.1:3324813-3550338 GCF_051020955.1 Megalopta genalis
CTATTCAAATTGCCGTGGCAAATCTATTACAATTTAAATTTCTATTAAAAATTTGTTACAATTTAAGTCTCCATTAAAAATCTATTACAATTTAAATTTCTATTAAAAATCTATTACAATTTAAATTTCTATTAAAAATCTGTGGCCAAAATTTTATTACGATTTAAATTCTTACTAAAAATCTGTTACACCTTTTAAACGCGGTATAACTTTTTTTTAATCCCTCAACGCTCATGCTCGTGTATGCCACGGGCACATTGCATTAATAAAGAACAGTTTTAGATCTTATAAACTTTATTAAATTCGAATCTGTGATTCGCGTTTGATGCGTGCACGACAGCTGAGAGTATCGAATGATCTGAATATTCTTTTGACAATCAAGTGAGAACATTTAAAAAATTAATTGATTTGATTAAAAATATTTGGGCGTCAAGAGCTTAAAAAAATAACCGATTCAGATGAATTTGTCAGCATACGTATGAATTACCGAGGTCTACAATTCACAGTGTTCACATACTTGTTATTAGCATCGATTCAAATTTATTTTATACTGTTAATAATATTTAACGCAATATTTCATATTATCTGTTACTTAAGCTGTTAACACATACAGTTTGTTCGGACTTGTAAACAATTGGCGCGAGTGGCGCAGCGATTCAACGTCGATCTTTCTTTCGCCAGAATATTTTTTAAACTTTTAAGTACATTATTTTTCATTGAGCTTACTTGTAATATAAGAAGAGTGAACTTTATGTACAGTCATCCAGCAAGATCGAATCCACCGACACAGCCGTCGAAAAGCAGCCAGAAAACGATTGCTTTCTTTGTTGCAATTGATTACTTTTCCTTTGTTATATTTACGATACTCTTGAACAGAATTTGCTCACCTGCGACCATCTTCTGCAACATAGCGACTCATCGATCGGTACAACGCATCCCTTTCGTCATTCTACCGTCATCCTCCCGCGCGAAGACCCATGGAACACCGATCATAATCGTTTCCTTCACGCGGACGTAACAATATCGGAAACATAACTGCAACCTTTCGTCCAGAATTCGTCCGAAAATCGTGATCGTTCGAAGTACATATTATCGAGATTGAGATTTGTCGTCTCATCGTACACACCTTTGTACAGAAACGATGCGATTGCTTAACCAGCTAGCTGTTCTCGACGAGTATACTCGTCACGAAGAAACGGCAATGTTTTCTGTTAGAACGAGTACGCTCGTCGTGCGTGGAACTTGGGCGATTGAATCGCAATTTTAGTAACAATTCAAATGTATTCGTCGATTTTACGGCGTTTCGAACACTCGGAGGCCAAGAGGAAATCGAACGAACAAACAGAACTCTATAAATAATTATTATGAAGAAACTGTATACAGCGTTATTACAGTGTCGAGCAGTGCACTGTCTGTTGTTCGGAAGAAGTCCGCTGAGAAAAGCGTAGGCAGAAGTAGGGTTAAACGGGTTTCCTTATTGGCAGAACAAAAATTTGCCCGAAATTAAAGGCAATACTGAATTTCGACGAAACGAAGGACTCGAGAGCGGCCGATTGAAAACAGACAACGCCTCTCGACTCCCGTCACGTCGTTCTTCCCCGTGGTCGCTATTTTCGGCTAGGAGCACATCAAACGAGTGTGCATGTGCTTTTTGTGAGTGTGGGTGTGTATGTGTGTGTACTATTTACGCGACCACGAGCGAGCGAGACGCGCGACGGGAGTCAGAAGGCGTAGAATAATCGAGACAAAGTTAAATAGTCGCTACAAATTCAAGACGCAAGAGCGTTCACTTATCCCTAAAGCATTAAATTCACAGAGTCTTTATTATTTATTGTAATTTGTTATATACTTCTCGCGTCGATTAGCCTGCTGGTCTTCTCGTTTACCAATAAAAGTGGGTTTTGGGAGAAAAGTGGGGACTGGGGGTTTGCAGATTGGGCGACGCGAGCGGAATACTCCCTTTGACCCTCTGCTGAGACGACGGACTTCTTCTGAGCAAGGTTATTTTTTTATTATAGTCGTCGTCGTTTAGTTTTTGCGACGCGTTTTAGGCTCGCCTTTTTTAAAGAGGGCGCAACAGCTAACTGGTTGAAGTGAGTGGTAGTATATTAGATCAATCGCGTAGTTTTATAAGTGATTGAGAGATAAAGAGAGAGAGAGAGAGAGCGAGAGCGAGAGTGGGAGAGAGCGAGAGTGAGAGAGGGAGAGGGAGAAGAGAGAGAGAGAAAAGGAAGAAAGAGAGAGTAAAAGAAGAGAGAGAGAGTGAAGGTAGAGAGAGAGAAGGCAGAGAGAGGGAGAGAAGGAAGAGAGAGAAAAATAAAGAGAGAGAAGAAGAGAGATAGAGAAAGAAAGAAAGAAAGGAAGAGAGAGAAAAATAAAGAGAGAGAAGAAGAGAGATAGAAAAAGAAAGAAAGAAAGGAAGAGAGAGAAAAATAAAGAGAGAGAAGAAGAGAGATAGAAAAAGAAAGAAATAAAGGAAGAGAGAGAAAAATAAAGAGAGAGAAGAAGAGAGATAGAAAAAGAAAGAAATAAAGGAAGAGAGAGAAAAATAAAGAGATAGAGAAAGAAAGAAAGAAAGGAAGAGAGAGAAAAATAAAGAGATAGAGAAATAAAGAGAGAAAGAAAGAGAGAGAAGGAAGAGAGAGAATAAAATAGAGAGAGAAATAAAGAGAGAAGGAAGGAGAGAGAGAGAAGGAAGAGAGAGAAAAAAATAGAGAGAGAAATAAAGAGAGAAGGAAAGAGAGAGAGAAGGAAGAGAGAAAAAAATAAAGAGAGAGAGAAAGAAAGTAGACGCGCTGAAAGTAATTTCAACGACTGTCGAGCGAGCAAATAGAAATCCGGTGTTTTGAGCATTTGAAGCGGCAAGCTCGGGATCACTCTTCGCGTTGCTAATTTTCACGCGCAGGAATGGGGCGAAAGTAAATTAGTCGAGAGTAATTATCAATAAGTACCATTTCACCTGATTCTCCAGGTCACCGCTGACGTCGGCCTTGTTGCATTGTTTAAATCTTCAACTATTTTCTCTGGAAATGGGGGCTATTCGAAGCGTGCAAAGGTGCGCTTCTACGTGCATACGCGGTTTTACTCTCGTAACGAAAAGTGCCATTAAATCGCCCGTTCAAGGCGCGCCTAGAAAAGTTTGCATTGCGTTAAAGCAATGGTTTCGTTGTTAACAAATAACTGTTGCTGCGGATGAAAATAAAAGTATAACCTAACGATATACAAGCAATATTAACGACAGACCTGGGTAAAAACCTTCCAAACTAAGAAATACAACAGAAAATTTGCAAATACTGTTTTTCTCTCTCGACCTCGTTTGAAATAGTGATTTATTACTGTATTATATAAAAATATTCGTTGATATACTTGATTGATTTTATTATGAATACGTGATAAGTATTTAAAATGTATATACAGAGTATCTCGTATTTTATCGTACGTAATTCGGTAGCCTGTTCTACCAAGAAAGATAAAACTAAAATGTTACCTAACAAAATGTCCGTAATTGCATTGTTACGAATTCATGACAAAAATGCAAAATATAATTTAAACGCTGCTAAAGATGCATGCATATGTTTCCATTTTAAAGTGACGCCCGCCTTTGTTGACACAAATTTGACATTAACGAATTATTGAATTTATCGTTGATTTCAGTTGATTGCGATTTTGTCTAATCTCTTCGCGGGCGACGCTGATTTTCTTAATTAATTTGTCTCTTGTGCGTTATCGTGGCCTTTCAGATTTCGTATTTTTGACGTGACTTCTCAACAAAGCATTCATGGACTCTTTGTTATATAACATTTCAGTCTTATTTTTGCTTGTATTGGGTCGGTGTGCCTCTGTTCTATGAAAAATTAGAAGGCTTGCATAATCGCGCATTACATTTAAAAGGATTGAATCTAGAATCTATATGGATCAAACCGTGTTTACTCTCCTTATCGAATGCTAATAAGTTATGGTTAATTGAATTTATGGAACTCGCGCTTGCGATGCTATTGGGTTGGCAACTAAGTAATTGCCGATTTGTTCAATGAAATAAAAAATTCTTTTTTACTTGGAACGAAGTTTAATCTGTAATGTATTTTCCATTTTGTTCTATGACCTTCTGCCATCTCTTCGACAACTTGAAAATTCCACGCTCGTAGAAAGTCTGATCCTTTTCGGCCAAAAACTGAGTTAAGCGAGATTTTACAGCGTCATCATCGTTAAAAGTTTTACCACGAAGGGAGTTGTCCAGGGATCGAAATAAGTGGTAATCCGATGACGCGAGATCTGGGCTATATGGTGGGTGTAACATCAATTCCCAACCAATATCCATCAATTTTTGCCGAGTGGACAAAAACGTGTGCGGCCCAGCATTGTCCTGATGGAAAATGACACCTTTACGATTGACCAATTCTGGTAGCTTTTCCTTGACCGCTGCATTCAATTTGTCCAGTTTCTAACATTCACGGATTAGAAAAAATAACATAATAATATTATAATATAATAATAATATATATAATATAATATATATAATAATAATATAATATTATTATATATATTATTATTATATATATTATTATATTATATTATTATTATATATATTATATTATATTATATTATATTATATTATATTATATTATATTATATTATATTATATTATATTATATTATATTATTATTATATATATTATATTATATTATTATTATATATTAATAGTATTATATAATAATAATAATAATATAACATTTACGGATATCATAAAAATGAGAGTGAGAGACATCTATAACTGAAATCGGCAATTACTTAGTTGCCAACGCAATAGAACACGCTCCCGGAGTACAGTAATGTCTCCCTCACTGGCGCTCAAATTGTGCAGAAAAATGGACGATCTGGGAAGAGGAGATACGATTATTCGAGCCTCGCGGCTCGTTTCTATAATTATTGACAATCTATAACCATAAAAAACGAGCCACGAGGCTCGAATAATCGTATCTCCTCCTCCTAAATTGTCCATTTCTGTGAACAATCTAAGCGTCAATTAGAGAGACATTACTGTACATTTGTACGGAAAAATGTGGGCACCCTGTATATTGCAATACGAGCCTGAAATACTTAAATAAAAATAAATATTGTCTTGATTGAGCGTGGCATGTGAAACAGTCGAATATTATTTCGATGAAATTTTCCCGACCACGCGCGAGTACGTCTTGACATTCCTGTTTACATACGAGATGTGTACATTATTAAAGGCAAACAGACGTTGAAGTTCCAGTTACATTCACCGGTTAAGAGAAATAACGTATAAGAGAAGCTTATTCTTCGAAACATCGTCTGTCTGCTGTGTAAATTTGTTTATCGGTTCGTTGGAAGCAGCTTTTTTCACATTAGTTTATAAAAGTACTAACGAGACAATTTATTCGGCTTTCGAACGAGCGTCGTTGTAATACTTGCTGCAAGTAACACGCACATCGAATAAACAACTCGTAAATGTATCTTTGCAACATGGATAATCGTAAATTAAAATTTAGTGTCCCGTCATTCCGACGTAGTCTCCGTAAACGCAGCGTTAATTGCAAGAAATAGAATTTCAAGTAACGAATAATAATATTTCGACACGTGAAATACTATTTCAAAGAATTATCTCAAGCACAATTTAACAAAGCGTCATTTCGATTAATAGTTCTCTTTGCCAGAACGTCAGTAACTATTTTCAATAATTATCTCTGTGACGTCAAATAAATCTTGAAACATTATGTCACAGAAACAGGAATATTTCAATAACTATTTCCAATAATTTCTCGAATACTTTTACCCAAGTCTGATCAACGAAATCATCCCCGGAATGTAAAAACTATAAAAGTCCGTGTTACGTTGAGGTTATGTCATCTTCCATATTTATCCCGTTCCCAGTTCCTTAAACAATGCTAAGTGAATTGAAAAATTATGCAAGCTTTTATATTTCACTTCGAAAGATCTGTTAAGAAGTTGAATAACTGTTGAAACGAAACTTTAAACGAAAGAATTGAAATGTTAACGTATATAAACGTGGACTTAAAAAAAAAAGAAAAAAGAAAAAGAGATCATTCGGAAGAGTTGATTGTTCGCTTGAATAAATAACCGACATTTATAGAAGTTTGCGGTTGAATTACGGTGAAATTCAAGCCCCGATGAAAATGAGTAAAAATAAAATACAGGGAAATGGTGCAGAAAAATGGTACTCATTGCGGCTGAATTTGTTAAACAATCGTCGAGTAACGATGAACAATGCGCGCGAGCCAAAGAGTTCAAAGAAACAAACAATACGATAGATTAAGAACGAATCGAGGCGGCAACGAACGACGAAACGTTACCATTTCTGATTCGGTGGTCCCGAACTAACGATCTAGGATCGAGCGTACGATCGAGCGATCATCGGAGCCTTTCGTTGTCCAATGCGAGCGACACGATGTTTGCTGGACGAGAATGAATCGAACGAGGAGCGAGTCGAAGAACGCGATCGAATCGATGCGACAATAGAGAATGAACGAAGCGATGTTTCAGGAACCGTGGGCGAACTTTTAGACTTTAAATAATTGTTAAACAATTTTCGAGCAGACGACAGACCTTCGCCTGGATTTCGGTCCGAAAGGAAACGATCGAAACTCGAGCAGACTGATTCCGACCTAAATTACCTTGTAGATATACCTACATTAGGCTGTACAAATATATTCTATACATACAGGATGTCCCAAAAATGTCTCGCAATCCGAAAGTAGCGGGTTCCTCGGGTCATTCGAAGCAATTTTTTCCTTTACAAAAATGTTCTCCGAGGCACCGTGAACGAGTTATCAACGAAAAACAGTGGCCAATGAGAGGCGAGCTCGGCTGGCGCGAGGCGACCGAGCCAATGAGCGGAACTGGCCTTCGTGCGCTGGTTGGCCGGGCCGCCTCGCGGCAGCCGTACTCGATTCTTATTGGTCGCTGTTTTTCGTTAATAACTCGTTAACGGTGCCTCGGAGAACATTTTTGTAAAGGAAGAAGTTGCTTCAAATGATCCGAGGAACATTTTTGGGACACCCTGTATATTCTAATTAGGATAACGCGTGTACTATAAGGATCAATATAGATGCAAAAATCAGCGATAACTTTGCGAGAGAATCGATTAATTCTAGAATCAGCGTTCAGCCGACACGTTAGAGAAATATTGTTAATGAATCTGAAATTCTGCCCGATTGAGGCTCAAATTGTGCAGAAAAATGGACAATTAGGGAAGAGGAGAGACGCGATTATTCTTATATACTCGCGGCTCGTTTTTATGGTCACCGATTGTCAACGATTGTAAATTCAATTCGAACGATTGTAAATTTCTTGCCTAATTGTCGCAATCTGAGCGTCAATTAGCGATTGTTAATCAATCACACAGACGGAGGATTTTGATTCCGGAGAGCCGGAAGCCCTCCGAATCATCGACAAATCGAAACTGTCTCGGCTATGTCCGGAGAAAAAATCGAAACCTCAGGTCGGAACATTTTTTTCGAATTAATTCGTTTTAATCGATATTCGTCGATTCTCGTAAAACAATTGCGAAGATTATTTGCTGCGGTTTCGCGTAAGACGAATGCGCGAGTGTGGACCGCGAAGGTACGAAAGAGATAGAAAACTATAACGAAACAACGATGCACGCACGCGAGACGTACGGGAATCATGGATTTAGACGGTTAATGTTAATCAGTTTTAATCGATCGTCGATTTTTCGATGATAATACTAATGATAATGATATCGATAGAGTTTAACATTTGCCCGTTTCTATATTAAAATGGAAAGTCTAAAAAGGAGAGAGAAAACTCTACTGTACATTTTTGGGCGGAGTGCGAGGGTGTGTGCGCATAATGTGTGTGTGCGTGTGTGTGAGTTCGTTCGAGAACGAGGGAGAGAGTCGACTATTTTAAACGGTGTCCGAAGAATGTTAGAGAACAAGTGGCGATTACTTTCCTTTTTTATTTTTCTGACTTGCCCGTGAGCAATGTATTCCCACATGTAAGGAACTGTTAATACCTGTAAACCATGAGAATAAATATCGTATAAACATCGACGAATCTACGACGATGATCCTGATTTCCGTTCCCCGGACCCTGGATCCTCGAAAAATCATTTTTTTCAGCGATCGAGTTCGTCGAAGGGTAAAATTTTACTGCGTTGCCAAAGCTTCGTTTGCACTTTTCTTTGCTATTTCCCTTGAATCTCTATGCAAGAAAATGATTCTTATCTGGTTTTTTAAAGAGAATAATGCATTTTGAAATATGAAAAAAGACGAGTGAACTCTGAAAATGTAATCGAAGATAAGAAAAATATCGAAAATCGAATAAATGACATTTCGTACGAATTACTGCAATTATTCTGTAGCAATTATTGCGGATTGGATTAAATAGTTACTGCGAATTTAGATTTTACATATGAAAGCTCTGTTATGAGGCATTATAAGCATAAATTTATATATTGCAAAGAGCAACATGTTTAAAGTTTTTATATTCGTGATTGATTATCGATCACGGGACACTTTTCACATTTACAGCCAAAATTATTTATCACGACAAAATTATTTCTTCATATAGTTCTCCTCTGTACATGGTGTCCCATAATTATGTTAACACCTGGAAAGGAGTGGTTCCTGAGGTCATTTGAAGTAACTTTTTCCTTTAGAAAAATTTTCTCCGAGGCTTTGTTCACGAGTTATCAAACGAAAAACAGTGTCCAATGAGAGATCGCGTACGGCTGACGCCCCGCCCTCGCAACTACTGTCGCTGCGTCAGACGGCCAGCGCGACGCGACATTGGCCACAAAGGAGGAGCGCCAGCCGAGCTCGTCTCTCATTGGCCACCGTTTTTCGTTGATAACTCGTGAACAGAGGCTCGGAGAAAATTTTTGTAAAGGAGAAAGTTGCTTCAAATGATCTCAGAAATCATATCTACGTCGATTAGGGAGAATTTACCGTACTCCGCTGCACGGAAAGCTTCCGCCAACGAAAGCTCCGAGTAATGTTACCCTACCCCCACTCCTTCGGCTTGAAATCTGGCTTAACCGCCGGTTCACCACTGATAAAAACGTTCGCGCAAGGTCACCGTCGCCAACGGTATGTATTAAGAACATTTAGACACTAATTATTTCAGTTTATGGTAATCGCAACGATATAAATGGAAAAATAAGCCGATAATGTTCCGTGATATGTAAAACGGCGCATCCCCGCCGCGAGCAACTCATTCTATCCACTATCTGGTTCGACATCATTGTTTTCGAAACGATAACGTGCATATTTACACACTTCAGATAGTTGAAAGTATTGGCAACGTTGACGCAAGTGGACTAGAAAGTTTGTGCAATAATAATTTATGGATAACACGAGCGTTTAGAGTCCGCCGCGTGCGGGCGCACGCAAGTACAAATGACAGCCTGTTTGTACAATTGCAAATAAAGATTTATTGGCACGTCCGCTAATTAACATCCATTATCTTTATTACGGTGATTAGTTGTCCATTTTAACGCATTAATATGCACCTCGGCCATTAATTTTGTAATGCCGCGACTCGCGTGCGAACGTGTCTTTATCGAACGTTAGAAAAATTATCCGAATGATTTATCGCGACAATTATACATATATAGAGCTATGCACATATATTGCGGACAGGTGTATAGGTGTGTAGCAAAGAAGATCAGAGAACCTCGCTAAAGTATTTGAAAAGCTTTATCTCTCTTTCCCCCTGAATCCACAGGAATGGAACACAGTCGAGGAACTGTTTGTCAACGCAATCATTTTTCGATCATTGCAACAGATTCACATTTACACACACACACACATATCGTATGCTCCACTTGTGCCATGTTTGCAATCTGTATCAAAATTTTATCTGCAAGTGTGTGTGCACTTATCGAATCGTATAAAGTAAGGAAAGGGCAAAAATGATTTATTTTTATTCGGCCGAACTCCAGTACTTCGTTTCACGGAAATTCAGTATCGCGGCTAACTTGGGGCTAATAGGAAGCGACGATCATTTCTGCCGATAAGGGAAGTGCGTTTACTATACTTTTGCGAGTGCTTTAATACAGCTGAGTCGTGCTACACTTTTCTCAGCGGACTTCTTTCTTCAGCAACGAACAGCAGTTCGCAATAATTAATGTCTGTGAACAGTATCTCGGACGAAGACGATTGCTGTAGAAGAATAGACGAACAAAATAATAATAGACAACTAAATCCTTTAGAAAAATGAACAAACTTTAAAGTGGATTTTCTCGGAGCCCCAGATAACAAAATGTTGTACCAAATTTGCTCCGTTTTTTGTGCACGCAGAATTTGCTCGTAAATTTGTGAATTTATCGTGCTGATTTGTTTCGCGTTTAATTGTTGTAATTATACCTACTTGTGATATCCATATATATATATATATATATATATTTATTATTATTAATATATATTAATAATATATTTAATATAATAATATAATATAATATAATATAATATAATATAATAATAATATAGTGTAATATAATAATATAATATAATAATAATATAGTATAATATAATATATAATATGTATTATATATTATATATTATATATATATAATATTGTTAATATATATATTATTAATAATATAATATATAATATAATAATATAATATATATAATATAATATATATATTATAAAATTCCGTGTTTATTTTTAAAGGCAGAATATCATATATTGAAAAATTCCCGATAAAATTCGAAAATATTGAAATTCTAAATATAGATATAGTACCTACGGACGAATCTACGGTAATGTATACCGGGTGACCAAAAAATATAGAACAGCATTACCTCGTCATTAAAACTGTTTCGGCGGCGTTGTAATTCGCGTCGCGACGCCTGTGCGCTGCGATTTCGATGGTAGCATTGCCTCGCGAAACGCGCATGATCCGCCCGTTAAAGAAACCGCTTGCCGGCCTCTTACCAGCTCGCTTGACGAATTATGTAACGATAAACTTTATCAAAGTGAGCGAAACAACCTTTCGCGGACACGCAAGAAACCGGGGCGGCGCTGCGCGGCGCGGCCGCTGAGTTAACACTCGCTAAATGAATGTCACTTTATCATAAGCCGGCTGGCGTGTCTCGCAATTAAATTTGCCTCTCGAACCAGTAATTAGGAATTCAGATTGGCCGGCGCGCGGTGCTATCGCGGCCGTGTAACGTTCTCTTTCGCTGTTTGCACAATCGATTTTTAGCCATTTATTTTTACACATTGTTGCGCCGTTTCGTTATCTCGTTCGCTCCTTTGTTACCACTTCCGACCGGGAATTCGTGTCGGATCCACGAGATGATCCGATCGAACGAGACTCATTTTTCTTTTTGTTTTTTACGAGAATTATGAAATCTTCGAATTTTCGTCGCGATTTTGAAATTTTTATCGAAAATCGTCCGCGTACACTGACGGTATTTATAAATAAACGATAGAATACGGTGCACGAACTCGACCGATCGTGACATTGTTATTGTTATATATTGTTACGTATATTGTTGCAATGTTTTGGATTATTATACGAATCGTGGAGCGAAATACGCTTTCAGCAAAATTGTTAACCCTTTGCACTCGAGTGGTGACTCTCAGGCACCATTAAAATTGTCATATCACGTTCCAAAATAATTTTTGTATTAACATTTTTGTATTAAATTGCTAAAAGTGTAACTGTAACCACGGATCGCCACAAGACACAATTTCGTATGCATAAAATGCACTTTGTCTCATAAAATGGAAATACTATAAGTCAGAGAAATTATTTATGATTCACAGTTAAAATGGCTTCGAGTGCAAAAAATTAAATCTGACGTTCTCGCGTTTCCTATATTGTTGCAATATTGTTACGTATATTGTTGCAATGTTTTGGATTATTATACGAGTCATGGAGCGAAATACGCTTTCAGCAAAATTGTTAATCCTTTGCACTCGAGTGGTGACTCTCAGGCACCATTAAAATTGTCATATCACGTTCCAAGATCATTTTTGTATTAACAAAGCTTACATTTTAAAAAATTGCTAAAAGTGTAACTGTAACCACGGATCGCCACAAGACACAATTTCGTATGCATAAAACGCACTTTATCACATAAAATGGAAATACTATAAGTCAGAGAAATTATTTATGATTTACAGTTAAAGTGGCTTCGAGTGCAAAGAGTTAAATCCGACGTTCTCGCGTTTTCTCCGATTGCCGCGCGACTTTTTCTACAACGTATAGCTTACACTTTATTTTGCAATATCTATCTCGCTTCTTCTTTCGTGTTTCTGATAATCTTGTGTTTTCTTCCGTTATCTGCCGTGGCCGGCCTTTTCACCGGCCGAACAAATCTACAATTACAACGACGTCTGCGCAGAGAACGAAAATTTATTGTTACCGTTCGGTTTTTTTTTCCAAGGAAAATGTCATCCGACCGTAGCCACGTGCCTCTGCACATTTTGCTTCATGTTTGCAACGCGATAAGTTCAATTTGCGGAAGTTTATGCAAGCGCATATTCTAGAAAAATCAACCAAACAAAATGAAAGTTTAAGTGAAATATATGTCTCGTCGTTAGAGGATGTACAAAAATATATAGTATGTTTTTTCCTTACAGATTGCATACTTCTTGCATATTTTGCAATGTAAGTTCATTCTTAACATACTTGAAATCTGAGCGAATTCTGTCATAATTATGCTCGTGCTTCGATAAAGCAGTTTATGAACAAATTTTCTTATAATTTTAATATAAGAAATATTTCCATAGAAATATTCATTATAAGAATATATCTCATTATAATTTCATCATAAGAATATATTTCATTATAATTTCATTATAAGAATATATTTCATTATAATTTCATCATAAGAATATATTTCATTATAATTTCATCATAAGAATATATTTCATTATAATTTCATCATAAGAATATATTTCATTATAATTTCATCATAAGAGTATATTTCAGTATAATTTCATCATAAGAATATATTTCATTATAACTTCATCATAAGAATATATTTCATTATAATTTCATCATAAGAATATATTTCATTATAATTTCATCATAAGAATATATTTCATTATAATTTCATCATAAGAATATATTTCATTATAATTTCATCATAAGAATATATTTCATTATAATTTCATCATAAGAGTATATTTCAGTATAATTTCATCATAAGAATATATTTCATTATAACTTCATCATAAGAATATATTTCATTATAATTTCATCATAAGAATATATTTCATTATAATTTCATCATAAGAATATATTTCATTATAATTTCATCATAAGAATATATTTCATTATAATTTCATCATAAGAGTATATTTCAGTATAATTTCATCATAAGAATATATTTCATTATAATTTCATCATAAGAATATATTTCATTATAATTTCATCATAAGAATATATTTCATTATAATTTCATCATAAGAATATATTTCATTATAATTTCATTATAAGAATATATTTCATTATAATTTCATCATAAGAATATATTTCATTATAATTTCATCATAAGAATATACTTCGTTATAATTTCATTATCACTAATTATCATTTCACTAACTATAATAAAAAAATTCATAAACAAATCATTTAGACTCACCTAGTACGTTGTTCCAGTTATTTAATAATAATATTCAGGATTAGGCGGTGAAAATGTTCGCGTTCATGGGTCTGGCACAAACGGATGGTATCCAGTTGCGATCGTTGCCTGTGCTCGTAAAAGAGGAGGAAAGGAAAACCGTTCGGAAACGTATGGAACAGTCAGCTGGTGTAACACGACGAATAAATTTCTCGATCGCACCCCGCGATTACCCGAACACTAGCCTCGCCGGCGATTACGCAAGGTCGCAGCGCGCGGGGAAATTTCGAATGCAACGCTGTTGCAACTCGTGCCGCGTCGAGAGTTGAATTCCACCGATAGTTCCGGCGCGGCGAGCGTGCGCGCGCGCACGCGTTCCAAGAATTTCGTGGTTTCGGTGCCCCGGAGGCCGTTCCATTAATTTCCATTTAATCTTTCAATTTGCCCACGCGCCCGCGCCCGCGCGATTTCAATCGGGAAACGCGTCGCTATCACCCTCGTGGCAATAAACGAGCGCGCCCTCTTTTCGCCCCCTCCCCCTTTTCGCCCTCTTTTTCTGCCTTATTTTATTTTTCTGCCCGATTATATTCTGTTATAATAGAAATATTCTAGAATATAATAGAAATAATATTTCTATTATAAAACAGAAAATATTCTAGAATATAATATTTCTATTATAACAGAAAATATTCTAGAATATAATATTTCTATTATAACAGAATATTCTAGAATATAATAGAAATAATATTTTTATTATAACAGAAAAAATATAATAGAAATAATATTTCTATTATAACAGAAAATATAATAGAAATAATATTTCTATTATAACAGAAAATATTCTAGAATATAATATTTCTATTATAACAGAAAATATTCTAGAATATAATATTTCTATTATAACAGAATATTCTAGAATATAATAGAAATAATATTTCTATTATAACAGAAAAAATATAATAGAAATAATATTTCTATTATAACAGAAAATATAATAGCAATAATATTTCTATTATAACAGAATATTCTAGAATATAATAGAATATAATAGCAATAATATTTCTATTATAACAGAATATTCTAGAATATAATAGAATATAATAGCAATAATATTTCTATTATAACAGAATATAATAGAAATAATATTTCTATTATAACAGAATTGGCGCCCTCTTTTTCTGCCTTGCTTTTCACTCGTTCCACGCTGAAACGGACATTTTCCTTATTTTTTTCGAAACAAATACTATTTCCCATTTCCGATTCGTCAACCATCGTCACTAGATTTTGCATAGTAACGACCGTTTCCAAACGCGAACGATTTCTGGGGACATCAGCTGCCGGTGGAAGATCCTCGCTTTTTCCTGGCTACTCCGGTTGCGTGCAAGGCCTGGCGAACAAATTCTTGACGTAAACGTTGCATTCACTTCACTGGAGGTCCCTTTTTTCTCGATATGATCGTAATAGGTAATATATATAATAATAATAGATAGTATATATAATAATAATAATAATAACAATAATATATAAAAATAATAATATTAATATGTAATATATATAGTAATAATATATAATGTATAATATATAAGAATAATAATAATATGTAATATATATTATAATAATAATATATAACGTATAATACATGAAAATAATAAATAAGAATAAAGTAAATGTGACGTTCTCTTGTAACTGACTTTGCTCTTTAATTTACCTCGTCACGCAATTTAGTTAATAACGTTACCATTTACTTTAGAATATCGCATTAATATTGTATAATTATTGTCCAGAAAATTGACTTCCCATTTCCTCGTGCAAAAGGGCCCGACAATCATGATTCGCCCCTGGCCTGATCCATGATAACCGCAAACATTTTAATAGAGTTGAACAGCCGATTTGAGACATTCTGTCAGCTCACTTTCCATAATGGTACGCATGTTGTGTAGAGTAATTCAATGCATATAAAAACGACACTTCGTATGCCGTGGAAAACCAGCTCTCTGAATAAACAAATTCCAAGCATATAATTAGTAACGGACAGTTGTCAAATGGCTTTTGCCGCGAGAACATTTTTAAATAATGAAATCTACTTTTAAATAGCAGAAAAATCTAGCCTTTTTTCCATGAATATTGCAATACGGTTAAAAATGAACGCGATATGCCACTAAGAAAGCGAGAATGTTAAACGAAAATTCGAGGCAGACTATAAAACGTTTCATTTTTATTAAACGTAAATTTCTTAAAAGTAAATGCGCCCTTGAAACTTATAATTTATAAGTATATTAACTAATATTATTAATATAATATTATATAATATTATAATACTATAATAATAATGATATATATAATATTATAATATTATACAATAATAATATATAATATAATATAATAATACTATAATAATAATGATATATATAATATTATAATATTATACAATAATATATAATAATATATAATATAATATAATAATATAATATATAATATTATTGATCTTGCTTCGCAAAAAAATAAAAAGCCATAAGATTAGTCAATATTATAATAGTATATTAGTATATTATAATAATATTATATAATATATATAATATATAATATTATTATATATATTATATATTATTATAATATATAATATATATTATTATTATAATATATTATTATAGTTTTAGTATATTATAATAATAGTATTATATATTATAGTATTAGTATATTATAATAATATATATTATATATATATAATATTATTATAATATACTAATATACTATTATAATATTGACTAATCTTATGGTTTTTTATTTTCTTGCGAAGCAAGATCAAGCTAAATCAAGGTCACCTTGTATTAAACATACAGGAGTACATAACATTTTCTCCACCGTATTATAAATGGCATCGAGACGAGTTCTAAATACGTATTACACGATATTTCTAATGAATTTATTACTTCGATAATGGACTTGATAATGGACTCGGCGTTAGACGCCGCCGCTCGAGCTCGAAACGATCAATTCCCCTGATCGAAGAACAGTCTCGTCTCGCGACTGCTTTCCAGTTCGGTTCGAAACATGCTCGGAAATGCGTCCAGGTCGTCGCTTCCGATTATCCGGGTCTCCCGAGGGGGCTAATTTTCGAAGGTAGCCGCCGCGGCCGTGGCAGGCGCGGCGCGCGTTGCAATAGCGCTGCGAGCTAAATACTGCGATCGTTTCGGTCAGTTGGCCCACGGAATGCGTTCCAACGCGTTGGTGGCCGCGATTGAAACTTGTAAAATTCACTTTTCACGCGGCCGCATACATTTGCATAAACAACGAATAACGCCGGGAACGGGTAAGAGCGCGCGGCTGAATTTCGTATGCCGTGCCGTGTGCCTGCGAAACGAACCGCGGAACCAGTTCCCCGTTGCTGCGACGATTTTAGTTCAATTAGATCCCCGTTAGGGCGCGCTCTAAGCTCGCAGTGATGCCAGCAGTGAAGACAAAAATAAAAGAGCTATGGTGTTTTTCTATTTTTATAAGATAAGTCTAGAGTCTTTGTTCAAACAATTGGAAAATAAAAGAGAAAAGTAACCTTCAACACTCAGGAAATACGTTAATAGTAATAGACAGCAATAATAGCAATATAGACATAAATAATAACTATAATTCTACAAACTAAAACACAAGAAATATATGTGTTCTTTTATTAATTGAATTATCTCGTTATAATATTATATCTTACAAACTAAAAGATAAAGAAAATACATCTTCTTTTATTAATTAAATTGTTTTATATTATATCTATATATATTATGAATTAATATTCTATCTTACAAACTAAAACACAAGAAAAATACATCTCCTTTTATTAATTGAATTATTTTATATTATATCTCTATATATATATATATATATATAATTATAATCTATATATCTATATCTATATTATAATTAATATAATTAATATTCTATCTTATAAACTAGAACACAATAAAAATACACCTTTTTTTATTAATTGAATTATTTCGTTGTAATATTTTGTATCTTAGAAACTAAAACACAAGAAAAATGTGTGTTCTGTTATTAATAGAATTTTTTGATTATAATATCTCACAATTATATTTGATTATATCTCACAAACTAAAGCACAAAAAATATATATCTCCTTTTACTGAATTAATGTAATGAATAACTGAATTCTTATTATAATATTAATATTATATATATAAATTAATATTATAATATTACATCGTATAAACAACGCACCAACAGTTCCATATTTGGAATTTCACAAAGTTGAACATATAGGTGTTGCATTTAAAAAAAACACACGTACACATAACTTAATAAATAAAAACGAAACAAATTTTTAAAAAACTTGATAAAAAGAGACGAAACAAATAAGCACGTTAAATAAACGGATGCACGCATCAGATCGAAACTTGGAATGTAGCAACGTACGGTAAATAAATTTATTATAGTATTTGTTCGCAATGAAGGGTAATCGATAGACTGCAACTAAACCAACTACGATAATCGTTGCTCGACAGCTGCTTATCTATATTACCTGCCAAGTTAACTGGTATAAACTTTCAATTTCATTGCCGATATCAAGGTGCCGTACAGTTCAGAATTCACTCTTAACGCAACGATCGACGCAGCATCGATCACACGCGGTTCGCGTCGGTCCCCGTTTTGTAAACCAGCAAGGATGCAAATAAATGGTGTAAATGTCAACGTGTATACAGTGAACTGGACTCTCGAGTCTCTATCGGACAGTGCAGCATTTTCAGTCTGGACCTTTGCGCGTGCATGCGCACTGTTTTCTCGCTGCGACTTCATTTTTGACGCAACTGTCCCCAATCACGAAATGACTCTTGACTTTGTAAAGATATTATTTTATAATAGAAATATTATTTCTATTATATTCTGTTATAAAAGAAATATTATTTCTATTATATTCTGTTATAACAGAAATATTATTTCTATTATGTTCTATATTTCTATAGAAATAGAAATATTATTTCTATTATATTCTATATATTTCTATAGAAATAGAAATATTATTTCTATTATATTCTATATTTCTATTATAACAGAATATAATAGAAATAATATTTCTATTATATAACAGAATATTCTAAAATATAATAGAAATAATATTTCTATTATAACAGAATATTCTAGAATATAATGGAAATAATATTTTTATTATAACAGAATATTCTAGAATATAATGGAAATAATATTTCTATTATAACAGAATATTCTAGAAAATATAATAGAAATAATATTTCTATTATAACAGAATATTCTAGAATATAATAGAAATAATATTTCTATTATAACAGAATATTCTAGAAAATATAATAGAAATAATATTTCTATTATAACAGAATATTCTAGAATATAATGGAAATAATATTTCTATTATAACAGAATATTCTAGAAAATATAATAGAAATAATATTTCTATTATAACAGAATATTCTAGAATATAATGGAAATAATATTTCTATTATAACAGAATATTCTAGAATATAATGGAAATAATATTTCTATTATAACAGAATATTCTAGAATATAATGGAAATAATATTTCTATTATAACAGAATATTCTAGAATATAATGGAAATAATATTTCTATTATAACAGAATATTCTAGAATATAATGGAAATAATATTTCTATTATAACAGAATATTCTAGAATATAATAGAAATAATATTTCTATTATAACAAAATTGGCGCTAAAAAGTGAAAGAAAAATCGGTGCTGCTTGTATTACGCGCACGGAATTTTCTTCCTCGTTTTCGAAGTTTTATAAATTCTTTTTTCCGGGAAGAACGATCATGCAGCTGCGACAGAAGCGTAATTTAGTGAAAGACGAACCTCGTAATAATATTATTCGAAAGAAGGAACCAGAATTTTTGTGAAAATACAGCGAGACAGAATGATAGCACGTTCGACTAAAAATCACGTACGTATTTGTTGATAAATCACCGAATGATATGACATCTTTGGCAAAGATTTGTAGAGTTTCTAATTGTTCTTTTTTTACACAGCTCGGTCAAGATTTCCCGAACGAATGTCCGTCAGGACAAAAGTGGCCACGCGTTTATTCGCGAGCGACCGAACAGAATGCGGCGAATTCCTGCTCGTCTTCGTGGAACACGGAGTGCAACGTACCTTCGGAAATCCACGCACGGCGAGAAAAATCGCGATATCCACTCTCTCTCTCGCTCTCTCTCTCGCTCTCTCGTTCAGCCATGATAAATCGTAATGAACCGTGCGGCTCGTAGCAGCCGCGTTCGTACCTGGTGGCTTCTTCGAGGGTTGGCCGGCGATACGCATTAGATAACAAGAGTGCACGGTCACGTATGCACATGCACCGAGGACTCGGTGCAGTCCAGCCGGTTTCCACTTTTGTTGGGACGCGCGCGCCATCGCTCTTTCCTTTCCTGACCAGCGACTCTATCGCTCGATTCCACTCGAGATTCACCCGGCCGCTTTTACTTTTGCTTCCTTCACCTTCACCGTCTCCTTTCCTCCACGCTGGCTCTCGCTCTTTTTATTTTCTCACGGCAACGTCTACGCAGCTGCACTAGACAGCCTTGCTGCTGCACCCGCGAACTAGTCCGCTTCAGCTCGACAGTACCTGGTTACTGCGCTCTGCGATATTTCGCGGATCGAAACGCGACCTTCAATTTCGTTTTTTTCACGTTCTTACGTATTTTTGTTGCGTTTCGTTTGGAATTTCGCGCTTGCCTTTCATTGTTTATTGCTCCCCCCCCCCCCCCCCTGACGTCGACGATGCATCGGAGACGACGAGCTGTTGATATTACGACAGATGTGTCGAATCGCGAGGCATTTTTCTGCATTTTTCTGCATTTTTCTGCAGAATTTGTGCATTAATTAGGGAGAATTTACTGCACTTTCGAGAATACGATGCTACAAAACACCGAGATTAGGATAATCGACGCTCTACTGCAATCGATAGTCCTTCTTTCGGCTGTCGTCGATTTAATATGTCCAAGTTAATTGTTTATTACTTCGAAATTAAATAATTTTCCGGTAGGGAAAGTGACTCGACGCTGTTTTCATCGCCAAAAATTGCAGAAGAATATTTGAGAATGGGATTATACATTATTATTATACATATATTGTGTGTGTTCAACTATTATTATACATATTATACTATTATTATACACATATTATTTATACACCATCGTACTTAATCATAAACCTTAAATAGTAATTTAAGGTTAAATTATGTTAAGGTTGAATTAATTAAGGTTAAATAGTAATTTAAGGTTCAATTAGGTTAAGGTTAAATTAATTAAGGTTAAATATTGTTACTATTATTATACATATATTATTTATACATCATTGTACTTAATCATAAACCTTAAACAGTAATTGAAGGTTAAATTAGGTTAAAGTTGAATTAATTAAGGTTAAATAGTAATTTAAGGTTAAATTAGGTTAAGGTTAATTTAATTAACCTTAAATAGTAATTTAAGGTTTATATATATGATGAAGTATAATACATTTGCTTCACTGCATAGCGAATAAATCTCATCTGAGATTCGAAAGCTTGCGATAAAAAAAGAAAAGAATGTGATCACGAAAGCTAAATTTACGCATCTACAGCTACGCGGTACAAAACAAACACTCATTTCATTATCATGGTCAGAATTTTTCAAAGTTTTGTCAACAGAATGTCGATATTTGTATTTTACGGTTCTATATTATTATATATATATATATAATAATATATATAAATATATAATATATAATATAATATAATAATAATAATATAGTATATATTATTATTTATTATATATATATATATATTATATTGATATATATTATATTATATAATAATGTATATAATAATTATATTATAATATATAATATATATCAATATAATATATATATAATAAATAATAATATATACTATATTATTATTATTGCATTAAAAAATGCAAGAGCACCGACAATGCCGGAGAAACGAGAAAGAAGATTAATCGAGCTGAAAGTGAGACAACAAGAATCACGGTTCGTCCACGATTAGCGCATCGGTTCTCTAAAAAGTGAGCACAGCTTTTGCATTACTTTTTGCAGCGCGACACCGCAAACCTTTTCTGCGGTCGCGCTAATACAGTCATCGATTAACCAAGTTGCGTTACGATCTTTGTATAACAACTGGTTCCCAACGACAACTATCTCTTGCACCATCGACCTAGAGGGATAGTGTTTCTCCTTTCAATCGCAGCATTAGTTTCAGTTCCTGCTTAGTAATTCAGTATACGAATATTATTTTCCAGTTAGAGATTGCGAGTTGCTCCATTTACTTAATCGAGGTATGCAACAACGCGTAGAAAAAAAAACGACACGACGTCGACGAAAAAACGTCGACCGATTTCGATGAACGCATTTTTTCAATCTTCGTTCCAAGCTTCGAATAAACAAGTTCGAAAGCGAGAGCTCTTAATTTCGCAATTTAATTTAGCAATGGCAATTTAATTTAGCAATGGCAATTTAATTTAGCTTTTAATTTGACAATAGCAAAATTGAAAAAAGAAAGTATTTTTTAGTCATTTTATACAGTAAAGTGGTCCCTTGAACATTCGATGAACGCATTTTTTCAATCTTCGTTTCAAGCTCCGAATAAACAAGTTCGAAAGCGAGAGCTCTTAATTTCGCAATTTAATTTAGCAATGGCAATTTAATTTAGCTTTTAATTCGGCAATAGCAAAATTGATAAAAGAAAGTATATTTTAGTCATTTTATACAGTAAAGTGGTCCCTTGAACATTCGATGAACGCATTTTTTCAATCTTTGTTCTAAGCTTCGAATAAACAAGTTCGAAAGCGAGAGCTTCTAATTTTGCAATTTAATTTAGCAATGGCAATTTAATTTAGCTTTTAATTCAGCGATAGCAAAATTGATAAAAGAAAGTATATTTTAGTCATTTTATACAGTAAACTGGTCCCTTAAATATTAAAAAAAAAAGAGTACGTACGTCTAATTCGGTCAATAGGACATTTTGGTAACAAAATCTGACAGAGTTTCTAGGGGCGAAATAAATGCCAAGTTTTCCGCGTCTTTCTTGTTATTGTTGTTCGCCGCGCCGATTTTACGGCCGTCGAGATTAAATTGCATAATCGCATATTTTCGTCACAGTAGAGTTCGTTAATTCGATTGGCTTCCTGGCCGGGCTCTATACGTCACCGGCGCGAACGTAATCGTGTTTTATGACCTTAGCAAGTTTACGTCAATAGAATCATCTTCTATTTTCGTATGGACACACAATCGCGCCGTAGAACAATGCAGGCTTTCTCATCGACCGTCCAGATTTTAGTAACGGTGTATTATTGTATGGTAATTGTGGTACGCGCGTTCTAAAATTATAATATTCTTCATGACCGCATTCTACGGAGGATGTGCCTCTTCTTCCATGAAGTTTTACGAGACCGGGCGACATCATGATACCGGGAGAATCGTCGTGGCCTCAATCTTTGATTTCGATGCGGTCATACCCGTGTCACGCAATTGCGTTAAGGGAGAACGCGGAAAAAAAAATCCATCACATTTACAACGGAAACAATTTTGTTCCATTTTGTGTCATCTGGTCAACCGACTTCATTCGATTAACAACAAATGAAGATCGGAGAAAGTGTTGCAAATATTAGATAATAAGAAAGACGATATTTTCTTCTAAATTAAGGTATTTTTTAAACCGAACTGCAGTTAAATATGAAATAATTTTCGATGGAATTCTAATTTGATTTCTCTTCTCTGTTTTTCTTTACATATTCTGTTCGTACTTTTCGTTTCTCATATTTTTCATTTCTTTCCCTCGGAAATAAGAACTCGGCGAAGCTTAAAAATGATTAAAAGAAAATCTTCAAATCGATACCAAGATCAATTATTTTTATTATCCCCTATGGAATATCGAGTGCATTTTTATACGTGCCAACAACTATAGATTTCTATTATTTATGTATTACATAAGAATTTTTTAACTCGTGAAAGAAACTGTAGTTGTTTAGTTCAATTTTGAAGAAGTTATTGCGATTTAAAAGGTGCACGAACACTTTTGTGGGCGACTGTACGTATTTATAGTAGCAGTCGTTTAAGACGATGAATTTTAATTTCGTTAATTTCGTTAATTTCGCTCTAATCTATTTCGCTTGTCTCGTTTATCGTTATTATTGCGTTTTAAAAGGTGCACAAGTACTTTTGTGGGCCACTGTACACATCAACAGTAGTAGTCATTTAAGACGATGAATTTTAATTTCATTAATTTCGCTCTAATTTATTTCGTTTGTCTCGTTTATCGTTATTATAGCATTTTAAAAGGTGCATAAACACTTTTGTGGGCCAGTGTACATATCAACAGTAGCAGTCGTTTAAGATGATGAATTTTAGTTTCGTTAATTTCGCTCTTATTTATTTCGTTTGTCTCGTTTCTCATTATTATAGCATTTTAAAAGGTGCATAAACACTTTTGTGGGCCACTGTACATATCAACAGTAGCAGTCGTTTAAGACGATGAATTTTAATTTCGTTAATTTCGTTAATTTCGCTCTAATCTATTTCGCTTGTCTCGTTTATCGTTATTATTGCGTTTTAAAAGGTGCACAAGTACTTTTGTGGGCCACTGTACACATCAACAGTAGTAGTCATTTAAGACGATGAATTTTAATTTCATTAATTTCGCTCTAATTTATTTCGTTTGTCTCGTTTATCGTTATTATAGCATTTTAAAAGGTGCATAAACACTTTTGTGGGCCAGTGTACATATCAACAGTAGCAGTCGTTTAAGATGATGAATTTTAGTTTCGTTAATTTCGCTCTTATTTATTTCGTTTGTCTCGTTTCTCATTATTATAGCATTTTAAAAGGTGCATAAACACTTTTGTGGGCCACTGTACATATCAACAGTAGCAGTCGCTTAAGATGATGAATTTTAGTTTCGTTAATTTCGCTCTTATTTATTTCGTTTGTCTCGTTTATCATTATTATAGCATTTTAAAAGGTGCACAAACACTTTTGTGTTCCACTGTACATATCAAAAGTAGCAGTCGTTTAAGACGATGAATTTTTATTTCATTAATTTCGCTCTAATTTATTTCGTTTGTCTCGTTTATCGTTATTATTGTATTTTAAAAGATGCACAAAAACACTTTTGTAGGCCACTGTACATCGCATTTTAAAAATCGAACTGTACAGCCAACCAATTCAGACAGATAGAGCATAGATAAATATACAGGATGACCCGGAATTCGTAGTACAATCGAGCAAGAGATGATTCCACGTGATTTTACGATCCAGTTGATCCCGACCCACCAGGATACGAGGGCTCGTTAGATCTCGCCAGCGAATCGTACGAAACAGAAGTTTTTTGTCGAAGAACCTTTCGCCGGATCCACGATAGAAAGTTCATCACAATCAGGTTCCGCGATTCAAGGACCTTCGTGACCGAGTTTCAGGGCCCATCATCGTCACTATCCGGTTCATCTCGTGTGTCCTGCCGACACGAACTCGAGGACACGAACGCGCGGTAAGTTACGAATCATTTACCGTAGTTTATATCGAACTTGTTCCAAAGCCCAAGGATAACCAGTCCCTTTCCCTTTGCCGAAATTCAGGTCCTTACGAACTAAAGAAGTCTCCATCGAAGACCCGTACGGATCATTTTAATCTTATACAAATGATCTACAAGCGTTCGCATAATTCGGTAGACGTGTTTCTTCTACGAACAGCTCCGATAATTATAGCAATCTATTCGCTATACTTGTACACAGTGGCAATATTATATAGCAATATTATATAGCAATAATATATATTAGAATATTATATAGCAATATAATATATTGCAATATTATATAGCAATATTATATATTATAATATTATATAGCAATATTATATATTACAATATTATATAGCAATATTATATAGCAATATTACATATTACAATATTATATAGCAATAATATATAATATTGCAATATTATATAGCAATATTATATATTACAATATTATATAGCAATATTATATAGCAATATTATATATTACAATATTATATAGCAATATTATATATTGCAATATTATATAGCAATAATATATAATATTGCAATATTATATAGCAATATTATATATTGCAATATTATATAGCAATAATATATAATATTGCAATATTATATAGCAATATTATATATTGCTCGTTCAACGAGCGATATAGCATAGCAGATTATAGTACAATAGATTATAGTATAGCAGATTATGTCTCGTTTCCCAGTGCGAGCATTTGGAACTTCGAGAAATGAATTTTGGAGAAACGAAGAAGTCGATGAAACGAATTTTCTTGTCGTTTTTAGTAGTCTGTATACTTGGAAATGACTAATTAATCAAGTACTGAATTGTGCTGAAAAAAGATTTCTTTGTTGTTTTACGCAATTTTACTGTAACAAATATATGCACGCGAACAACGTTTCAATAAAACATTATGTTTTTTAGAGACTACGCGAATTTTCTTGCTTTCAATAATTTACTCCAGGTTTGAACAATAGATACATAGATAAAATAAGCACGCCGAGAGATCTTGTTAAACACGCTAAAAAATTAACGGCACTTCACAACTGCCCTTTACTTAAGAACGCGACTTCCGCGCCATGCGGCGTTCAAAGGTCGTTAAAAGTCATTAAACCTATTTATGACAACGCGTGCAAAGATGACTTATTGAAGCGATGCCTCGGAGGATACGCTCGATGACAATGGAAACTGAAATTCGCTGCTAAAAAAAGATGCTCTAAAAAGTCATGTGTCCAGCGGTAAAAAAGTTGCCCAAATTGCATCTCTTCCAGACATCGCTTTCGTGGCTGACTGTACACAGAATGCAATTACAGAGAGACAAATATTTAAATTGACTTTATAATTCGGATAAAGTCTTACAGAGGCGTCATACAATTAAGGGAAATATAATATATAATATTACAATATTATATAGTAATATTATATAGCAATATATATAGCAATATAATATATTGCAATATTATATAGCAATATTATATATTATAATATTATATAGCAATATTATATATTACAATATTATATAGCAATATTATATAGCAATATTATATAGCAATATTATATAGCAATATTATATAGCAATATTATGTATTGCAATATTATATAGCAATATAATATATTGCAATATTATATAGCAATATTATATATTATAATATTATATAGCAATATTATATATTACAATATTATATAGCAATATTATATAGCAATATTATATAGCAATATTATATATTGCAATATTATATAGCAATATTATATATTGCAATATTATATAGCAATATTATATATTACAATATTATATAGCAATATTATATAGCAATATTATATAGCAATATTATATATTACAATATTATATAGCAATATTATATAGCAATATTATATATTGCAATATTATATAGCAATATTATATAGCAATATTATATAGCAATATTATATATTACAATATTATATAGCAATATTATATTGCAATATTATATAGCAATATTATATATTACAATATTATATAGCAATATTATATATTGCAATATTATATAGCAATATTATATATTGCAATATTATATATTACAATATTATATAGCAATATTATATAGCAATATTATATATTGCAATATTATATATTATATATTATATATTATATATTATATATTATATATTAGCAATATTATATATTGCTCGTTCAACGAGCGATACAGCACAGCAGATTATAGCACAATAGATTATAGTATAGCAGATTATGACTCGTTTCCCAGTGCGTGCATTTGGAACTTCGAAACCCTTGAAGCAGTGCAACCGTTAATTGAGAAGTCAATGAACGGGGTAGCGCAATGAATTAAATTGATCGGCTGCGTAATGGAGATAAATTGAAGAAGCACGGGCGAATTAGACGATGCGCGTCTCGTTTGCAGGAATTACAAACCGTGCGGGACACGGAACTACTCTTCTCGCGTTTAACAGACTTCCATGCCCGATGATGGGAATAACGCGACTATTATTGCTCGCGACGAAAAATGCATCGGAGGAAATTCGAACGATATCGAGAGGACCATGCTCTGGTGCTATCAGCTTTTTCGTAAACGAACGCGTGAAGGTCGTACGAAGGTCAACTCGTTCTTTTTCACATAACGTGATGCATGTTTTATTACGTCGATGGATGCAGCTCGATATTATTTATAAAAATGTGTTAACGCGCTAATGCGAAAAAGTTCATAGTTTCAGAGATATTTTAGTTTGAATATCGAATATTTGAAGAGGTGTTTCAATTCGCTTATTTTATTATATATATATTATGTTATGCTTATTATTATTAAGTTATTATATATATATATATATATATTAATATTATTATTACAATAATAATATTAATATTATATAATATTATTGTATTATATATATAATAAGCATAACATAATATATGTATATATATTAATATTATTATTATAATAATAATATTAATATTATATAATATTATATATATATATTAATAATATTATTGTATTATATATATAATAAGCATAATATATATATATATATATATATATATATATATATATATATATATATATATATTATGTTATGCTTATTATTATTATATATTTCAATTTGCTACCGAAAATTTATATTGCGATATAAAAATATTGCAATCGTTATTCTAATTGAAACGTCGACGTAGTGATCACCGGCCGTTTAAATTGTAATTTTAGTGAAAACGAAAATATTTTATTAAATTTCAACATGTTCAGAATATTTCGAGGCCAATCCTGCGCGAATTATCCGCTAGTAGCGCTAGGGCAGCGAACCGGTTACCGTGGGGCGACCAGTTGCTGTGCCTTTCGTTCGTTGTCGAGTCAATTAACTTCGTATTAATCGAATGAAACAGGTCAAATATTTGTACCGTTTATTTTCTGTTTATTTTCCAGTACAAAAATCGAATTTGTCTTATTAAATTAATTATAACTTTATAATTAATTAATTACAACTAAGATACACAAGACTTTGCTCAAAGAACGTACAAACACTGGTTCGACCTCGTTCATTTTATATTTTCTCAAATGCTCGAACGTCTGTTATCCGCTGTAAACTTACTTTTGAAACGATATTTGTGAGTTTATGCGCCATTAGTCTTAATTAAAGGATCACGTTCGCGTTAAGTGGGTCAAGACGAAGTCGTGTCCGCGCAAAAAGAGAGCAAGAGAAAAAAAAGACGAACGATTTCAGCCGATGGCATCGTGAATATTGAAACAACTATGATGAATAATAAATATAGCCACGTTTTCCCGACGTTTCATTATTGAAACGGATATCGGCGAGGATGTGTATAAACGCGTGCAAGGACATTCTGCATTATGTACAAGCTCTCTCTCTATATATATATACGTACGCGCGCCCGTATTATTCAGATATCAACGCTCCGGGCGGCCCGTTCGCATATTCACCGTGGCCCGTGAATTCCGACTCGCGTAAAATACGATTATTTATAAAGGTCCGAGGGACGATTTGCCCGTGAAATTGGATCGCGCGCGACGCCAATTGATCGCGCGGCCGAAAAGAAGTTTACGCGTATCCTTGCTTCTTCTTCTTCTTCTTCTTCTGCGATATCTATTTCAACGGCCATCTTATAAATGACTCTTTCCCGCGACAGGATACGAAGCTGTCGCTATAAATCATTTATCTTCGAGGGCCTGAGAAATGAAAGTTGCTTCGCTCGGTAATGCTGTGACAGCTGTACACAGATATATTCTTTCCGAGAATTTATCGAGACCTGATAATATTCAATTTTAACAAAAATTTAGCAAGAAATTTATGCGACGGAAAATCGACAATTATTAATCCGTGTGTGCGGATTAAAAATGGATCTACCGGTTTGGATAATTTTATTACGGTTGATTCACTTTGTATATAATTTTAAAATAATAAAGGACTCGGAATGTTAAGACGCTATGGGCGGAATTTTTTCTTGAATGTACAAAAATTTGTGCGACGAAAAATCAAGGATTATAAACCCATGTGCGCAGATTAAAAAAGGATTTACCGGTTTGAACAATTTTCTTATAGTTGATTCACTTTGTATATAATTTTAAAATAATAAAGGACTCGCAATGTTAAGACGCTATGGGCGGAATTTTTTCTTGAATGTACAAAAATTTGTGCGACGAAAAATCAAGGATTATAAACCCATGTGCGCAGATTAAAAAAGGATTTAACGGCTTGAACAATTTTCTTATAGTTGATTCACTTTGTATATAATTTTAAAATAATAAAGGACTCGCAATGTTAAGACGCTATGGGCAGAATTTTTTCTTGAATGTACAAAAATTTGTGCGACGAAAAATCAAGGATTATAAATCCATGTGCGCAGATTAAAAAAGGATTTAACGGCTTGAACAATTTTATTATAATTGATTCACTTTGTACGACTTTGAAATAACGACGGATTGCAATGTTAACCCGAATGTTTTCTTAAATATACAAAAATGTATGCAAGGAAAAATCAACAATAATAAATCTGTGTTTACGGATTGAGAAAGAATTGGCCAGTTTGAACAATTTTATTATAATTGATTCACTTTGTATGACTTTGAAATAACAAGCGTGAAATTCCATGAAACAGTTTTACACATTTTGCGTTAAATGTAATGCAACATACGTTGCATTTGGAACTGATTATCAAACAATTTTTTGTGGTCCTGAATTTTTCTCGAAAATTCATCGTAGCTGTCAATAATATTTATGCGTCGTCGAGTAAATACTAATAAAAAATATTCAAGAAAATATTATTATTATAATATTCATCCAAGAAAATAGCACAAGCATTCTTCTAAATGTACCAAAATTTTTTAGCGTAATTTGAGCGCGAATTAGGGAGAAATTACTGTAGTCGCAAGGCTCGAATAATAATTTACCGGTTTGAACAATTTTATTATAATTGATTCACTTTGTGACCTGGAAATAACAAGCGTTAAACTCCATAAAGAAGGTTTTACACATTTTGCGTTAAATATAATGCAACATACGTTGCATTTGGAACTGATTATCAAACAATTTTTTGTGGTCCTGAATTTTTCTCGAAAATTCATCGTAGCTGTCAATAATATTTATGCATCGTCGGGTAAATACTAACAAAGAATATTCAAGAAAATATTATTATTATAATATTCATCCAAGAAAATAGCACAAGCATTCTTCTAAATATACCAAAATTTTTTAGCGTAATTTGAGCGCGAATTAGGGAGAAATTTCTGTAGTCGCATGGCTCGAATAATCGCGTCTCCTCTCCCCAAATTGTCCACTTTTACGCGAAAGCTGAGCGTCAATTAGGGAGAATTTATTGTAGTCGCAAGGCTCAAATAATCGCGTCTCCGCTCCCCAAATTGTCCACTTTTGTTTGGAAGCTGAGCGCGAATTAGGAAGAAATAACTGTAGTCGCACGACTCGAATAATCGCGTCTCCTCTTCCCAAATTGTCCACTTTTGTTTCGAAGCTGAGCGCGAATTAAGGAATTTCTGTAGTCGCAAGGCTCAAATAATCGCATCTCCTCTTCCCAAATTGTCCACTTTTGTTTCGAAGCTGAGCGCGAATTAAGGAATTTCTGTAGTCGCAAGGCTCAAATAATCGCATCTCCTCTCCCCAAATTGTCCACTTTTGTGTGGAAGCTGAGCGCGAATTAGGGAGAAATTACTGTACTCGAATAATCGTGTCTCCTCTCCCCAAATTGTCCACTTTTGTGTGGAAGCTGAGCGCGAAGTAGGGAGAAATTACCGTACTCGAATAATCGTGTCTCCCCTCCCCAAATTGTCCACTTTTGTGTGGAAGCTGAGCGCGAATTAGGGAGAAATTATTGTACTCGAATAATCGTGTCTCCTCTCCCCAAATTGTCCACTTTTGCGCGCAATCTGAGCGCGAATTAGGGAGAAATTACTGTAGTCGCACGACTCGAATAATCGCGTCTCCTCTCCCCAATTGTCCACTTTTGCGCGCAATCTGAGCGCGAATTAGGGAGAAATTACTGTATCAGGAAAACCAGCATGCATCCAGCGGGCATGTGATGCAGAATTTCTGCGGAGAGCGCACACGCTTCCCCAATCCGATTATCCTTGCCGCGACTGCTTGCGACTTGCGTCGACCGGCGAACTTACGATCCCGGTAACCTCGGTTCAGTGATCCGACTTGGAAATATAAGTTCTGTATAGACGCGATTATGTTTCACGCGCGCCGCCGATAACGGATCGGCACCGAATCGCGCCGCTCGACTCCCATGGTGGCGTAAACAACGAGATGAATAAAAAAAAGTACGACCCTGAAAAGAGGCCCCGACCGCCCGAAGCGTGGGCCTGATACTTTCGAGGCCCGCAGGAATGCGACCGTGTATGGAAACACGTGCAATTTCAATCAATTTTTTTTCTGCGCGGAGCGTATCGCCTCTTAAGAACTGTAGGCCACTTGTGTGTAAGAATTCGTAGCACTGCGTGCACATCGATTATACGTTCCGGTGATTTTTAAATAAAAGTAGCACGATAAGTCGTGCATGATATTTCGTTTCGACGTATTTATGAAAGCTTATACTTTTGCGTCAGAGCGTATCGAGAAGAGTATCTTTCTATAATAATGAAAAATATTTTATTAATTGTACGTTCCTCGAACGTCAGATTTATGTAAACATTGTAAGATTATTATTATTAGCGATTATTATTATTAATTGACGCTCGGATTGTCCACGAAGATGGACAATTTGGGAAGAGCAGATACGATTATTCGAGAGAGAGAGAGAGAGAGAGAGAGAATTATTAGAGAGAGAGAGAGAGAATTATTAGAGAGAGAGAGAGAGAGAATTATTAGAGAGAGAGAGAGAGAGATAATTATTATAGATAGAGAGAGAGAGAGAGAGAGAATTTTATTATAGAGAGAGATTATTATCGAGAATATAAGTACAGTAATGTCTCTCTAATTGACGCTCAGATTGTCCACAAAAAAATGGACAATTTGGGAAGAGGAGATACGATTATTCGAGACTTGCAGCTCGTTTGTATAGTTATTGAAAATCGCTAATTCTAAAAAACGTCTTCCCTTCGCAAATTGTCTATTTAAGTGCACAATTTGGGCGACAATTAGGGAGACATTACTGTGTAATATCGATTTTTGCGTAGGGCAACATTTTGTATATCACTTCAGAACAACTTTTTGATCGGACGTCATCGCGTCATAGATCTTTTGAGAGGACAAGTTTCGCTTCTCGTTTTTCGCTAGAGATTTAAGTGGATGCCATTAATGTGCGTCTAATTAAAATTAGTGATGGACAGATTGAATACGTTATTGCTTTTTGGGACCCGAGCGAAATTAACAGAAAATCACTGTCATCAATGAAATACACAAAAAAATCACAACTTCTTCGTCTAGCAGTGGCCAATCAAAATGGTTTCGTTCTGTTGCACGGTAATGGTCGGCTGCACGTTTCATAAAAAGCGCTACCAAAGTGGAACCGAGTTGGGCTATGAAACTCTTTCTCATCCATCATAATGGCCGGACCTTTTGTTGAATGGCTACCACTCTTTCGTGCATTTAGGAAACTTCCTGCAGGTGATGACCTTAGGAGATCAAAACCGGTGCTCGTCTATTGGGAAGAGGAGATAATGTCCCGCGATATGCGAAGCATATCACAGTTTGGTGATTATTATCCACACAAAAATATATATAAAAAAACAGAACAGTAAAGTATTAAAAAAAATTCAACTATTATTTACGAAAAGTGGGTGCCCCATTGCATCCCTCCATCGGTGTTGATTACGCGTAGCTTCGGCCCTGTCGGACAGAGAGAAGCGTGCAGCGAAGCACGTGGCGGCAAAACATCGTGTACATGTTGCCGACGAACATTTTCTCGACCTACTCAAAATGTACATCGTAACGACACTTCTATCGGGCCGTTTCTTCTTCAGAAATGTCTATAGAATCCGATCCTGTGTAGAGTTTTCGTGCCGAACAAAGAACTTTTCGTAACAATACAAAAATATTGCGAAGAAACTGTGCACGTCGACACTTTTTTAAACTTTGACATCAATTTGTTGCTATTTAGGACCGAAAACAATTAATAAATTGCATTCCACTAGATTCGGGAAACTCTCCCCTATCTTTTAACACCAATTAGAACTTTCTAACGTTTTTACTTTTCATGCAATACCTCATTTTAAAAAACTGAGGGTGATGGAGCAATTTGGTTTTCGGATTCTTGTTCAAGAAGTGACGCTCTACAAGAATTTCATAGTGGCTATAGGAAACCAGAAAAAAAATTTGATTTTGTCGGTAGTGTAATCATCCTTGGTCGCTCTTAGTTTTCACCGCTCAGACTGGACCTTACCGGCATGGGAGACCCTGCCAGGAACCGAAGTTCCCGCCGGCATCGCTCCAGTCTTCATCGCGGGTACTTAAGCTCCTACACCACGACAAGGTGGCGACCGCATAGGGGAAAAAAGAAACGTGGAACCCTTACTCTGGTTCTCACGAAAAAAATGTGGAACCCTTACGGACTCCCGCAAAAAATTTGGAATCCTCACGACTCCCGCAAAAAATTTGGAATCCTCACGACTCCCGCAAAAAATTTGGAATCCTCACGACTCCCGCAAAAAATTTGGAATCCTCACGACTCCCGCAAAAAATTTGGAATCCTCACGGACTCTCGCAAAAAATTTGGAATCCTCACGGACTCTCGCAAAAAATTTGGAATCCTCACGACTCCCGCAAAAAATTTGGAATCCTCACGGACTCTCGCAAAAAATTTGGAATCCTCACGGACTCTCGCAAAAAATTTGGAATCCTCACGGACTCTCGCAAAAAATTTGGAATCCTCACGGACTCACGCAATAAATTTAGAATCCTCACGGACTCTCGCAAAAAATTTGGAATCCTCACGGACTCTCGCAAAAAATTTGGAATCCTCACGGACTCACGCAATAAATTTAGAATCCTCACGGACTCTAGCAAAAAATTTGGAAACCGCACGGACTCTCGCAAAAAATTTGGAATACTCACGGACTCTCACAAAAAATTTGGAATCCTCACGGACTCTCGCAAAAAATTTCGAATCCTCACGGACTCCCGCCAAAAGTTTGGAACACTCCGGGTTTCCCCAAAATTTTGGAACCTCCGGGCTCCCCCAAAAATTTAGGAACCCTCGGGCTTCCTCAAAAATTTTGGAACCCTCACGGACTCTCGCAAAAAATTTGGAATCCTCACGGACTCACGCAATAAATTTAGAATCCTCACGGACTCTCGCAAAAAATTTGGAATCCTCACGGACTCTCGCAAAAAATTTGGAATCCGCACGGACTCTCGCAAAAAATTTGGAAACCGCACGGACTCTCGCAAAAAAATTGGAATCCTCACGGACTCTCGCAAAAAATTTGGAAACCGCACGGACTCTCGCAAAAAAATTGGAATCCTCACGGACTCTCGCAAAAAATTTGGAATCCGCACGGACTCTCGCAAAAAATTTGGAATACTCACGGACTCACGCAATAAATTTGGAATCCTCACGGACTCTCGCAAAAAATTTGGAATCCTCACGGACTCTCGCAAAAAATTTGGAATCCTCACGGACTCCCGCCAAAAGTTTGGAACACTCCGGGTTTCCCCAAAATTTTGGAACCTCCGGGCTCCCCCAAAAATTTAGGAACCCTCGGGCTTCCTCAAAAATTTTGGAACCCTCACGGACTCTCGCAAAAAATTTGGAATCCTCACGGACTTCCGCCAAAAATTTGGAACCCTCCGGGTTTCCCCAAAATTTTGGAACCTCCGGGCTCCCCCAAAAATTCAGGAACTCTCACGGGCTCCCCCAAAAATTTAGGAACCCTCGGGCTTCCTCAAAAATTTTGGAACCCTCACGGACTCTCGCAAAAAATTTGGAATCCTCACGGACTTTCGCCAAAAATTTGGGACCCTCCGGGTTTCCCCAAAATTTTGGAACCTCCGGGCTCCCCCAAAAATTCAGGAACCCTCACGGGCTCTCGCAAAAAATTTGGAATCTTCACGGACTTCCGCCAAAAATTTGGAACCCTCCGGGTTTCCCCAAAATTTTGGAACCTCCGGGCTCCCCCAAAAATTCAGGAACTCTCACGGGCTCCCCCAAAAATTTAGGAACCCTCGGGCTTCCTCAAAAATTTTGGAACCCTCACGGACTCTCGCAAAAAATTTGGAATCCTCACGGACTTTCGCCAAAAATTTGGGACCCTCCGGGTTTCCCCAAAATTTTGGAACCTCCGGGCTCCCCCAAAAATTCAGGAACTTTCACGGGCTCCCCCAAAAATTTAGGAACCCTCGGGCTTCCTCAAAAATTTTGGAACCCTCACGGACTCTCGCAAAAAATTTGGAATCCTCACGGACTTTCGCCAAAAATTTGGGACCCTCCGGGTTTCCCCAAAATTTTGGAACCTCCGGGCTCCCCCAAAAATTCAGGAACCCTCACGGGCTCCCCCAAAAATTTAGGAACCCTCGGGCTTCCTCAAAAATTTTGGAACCCTCACGGACTCTCGCAAAAAATTTGGAATCCTCACGGACTTTCGCCAAAAATTTGGGACCCTCCGGGTTTCCCCAAAATTTTGGAACCTCCGGGCTCCCCCAAAAATTCAGGAACCCTCACGGGCTCCCCCAAAAATTTAGGAACCCTCGGGCTTCCTCAAAAATTTTGGAACCCCCACGGACTCTCGCAAAAAATTTGGAATCCTCACGGACTTTCGCCAAAAATTTGGGACCCTCCGGGTTTCCCCAAAATTTTGGAACCTCCGGGCTCCCCCAAAAATTCAGGAACCCTCACGGGCTCCCCCAAAAATTTAGGAACCCTCGGGCTTCCTCAAAAATTTTGGAACCCTCACGGACTCTCGCATAAAATTTGGAACCCTCACGAACTCTCGCAAAAAATTTGGAATCCTCACGGACTTCCGCCGAAAGTTTGGAACCCTCCGGGCTCCCCCAAAAATTTAGGAACCCTCCGGCTTCCTCCAAAATTTTAGAACCCTCCGAGCTCCCCCAAAAATTTAGGAACCCTCACGGGCTCCCCCAAAAATTTAGGAGCCCTCCGGCTTTCCAAAAATTTTGGAACCCTTCCATCCTTCAGGTATTGACAAAGTCTGCCTTTCGATGGAGGTTCTCTCGGCGATGATGACTCACAGTTCGCCTCTTATATGCTAACAGCTGCAGCATTTTAACTGCGAGAGAGGAAGCCACCTGGCGGCTCGCGCGGAAAGCAGCGCGATGCAGCGAACTTCCATGCGTGCAATAACACTAAACGCACTGCGGTCAATTTAACCGTTCTTATTTTGCAATTCTGCAAACTTCAGAGACTCTTTCATGGAAAATGCTTAAATAAATTACATTATTGCAGCAAGCTTTATAGCAAAAACTTTACAAAATATAAATAAATTCGATCTTTCCACTTGAATGAAGCAAAGCTTTCCGATTCCATAGTGCAGAGAGCTATTCAATTGTGTGTTTCTATTTGTTACAGATAACATAAATTATGTTAGATCGCAGCATTGCCGATTTGTTTAACAAATAACATCGTCTGTCGATAATAAAGAAAACGTTTGTAAACTGTAAATCACAGCAAGCTACATTTAACCTCAAGTTAACATCGCGACAAATTAACGTTGCCATGCCGATTGAAAATTTCCAATGTGCATAGTTGAATGAGAGATAGGGAGAGAGCGAGTGACGAGGAGAGAGAGAGAGAGAGAGAGAGAGAGAGAGGGGAGTTCTCATCCTCTTACTGTTGACACGTTCGCCAATTTTTAATAACAAAAAGAAATCAAAATCGTTGGCATCATTTACGAGAACAATGAACCGACCACATAATGCGTTTATAAAATACAAAATTGACTACATAACGATAGAATACGTTCAATAAATATATTGAATATATATATATATTATAATATAATAAAATTATAATAATAAATATAATAATAATATAGTAATTATTATTAATTAATTATTATTATATAATAATTATTAATATATATAAGAATATAATAATAATAAAATATAATAAAATTGATATTATAATATATTATAGTACAATAAAATTTATATGAAAATTAGTATATAATATAAAGTTCCAAATGGCGACGTTTCGTTTATTTTAATCTCAATGTTCGTGCTTTGCATATTTTTACGACAAATGCCGTCCTGTTTCCGCGCACTTTTTCTAATTAAAGCGCGGTACAATATCACCGAAAAATTCAACCATTCATTTACTAATATAATAATTCATTTACTAATATATAATAATTCATTTACTAATAATTCATTTACTAATATAATAATCATTTACAATAATTTATTTACTTATTTCATTAATTTTAATTCAGCTAATTTTTAAATAATCAGCTACACGTGCATTTCCAGAAAGAGAAAGGAAAATAACTTCGACATTGAATATCTCAAAAAGTGTAAACCGCCCCTCTCCTCTCCCCCGGACAATGGGGTACCGTTAGCTTCGATATCGGAAGTTCTGTCGCCGTGCGAAGGGCCGAAAGGCCCTTTAACCGATCGCATCGCTCTGTACAGCGATAACGGAAGTGCTCGAAGTAAAACGTAGTCATGCTAGCCTCGCGTTATCCCGAATTCTGACTCGCCGCTCATTGAAAGCAACATGAATATTGCATTGATGTGAAAGCGTGCGAAGCCGTCGTCGTGCAACGTTACCGCGAAAAAAAATCACAGAACCCGAAAGTACAAATTGCAATGTTTCGCAATGTTTCGTTCGAGCCGCGCGCGGCATGGTAAAGACCGCGCGGGATCGGTGCCTATAAAACCGGCGTGAAGAGAGGAAACTGCGCCGGCTCGCGTTCTAAGAAACCCGATAAAAACTATGCATCCCTAATAATTTGCCAACAAATCATCGGAAATTCGCGCGGCGAGCGCCACTTTACGATCACCTTTACGACGAACTTGATTCTAATGCAAGCCGCACTTTCATGGCGACTTGGCGAATCGCGAACGACTTTCCGAAACTCTCCGCCGAGCGGACGGGATTCGCTTCCATTGAGAAGCGTGCAATTATGCTTGATCTTTCTTGCTGTTTCGAAAGCCATCGAAAGTCGGGACTTTCTTGAATGACGGTGATCTTCTTGTCTCGGTTCATTCGAAGGAACGACGGATGCGCGACGGATATTTTCGTTCCTAACTGACGCACAGATTGTGCACAAAAATGGACAATCTGGAGAGAGGAGATGCGATTATTCGAGCATTACGGTTCGTTTGTATAATTGTTGACAGTTTGTAACTATAAAAACGAGTCGCGAGCCTTGAACAATCGTATCTCCTCTCTCCAAATTGTCCATTTTCGTGGGCAATCTAAGCGTCAATTAGAGAGACATTTTCGTGGACGATCTAAGCGTTAATTAGAGAGACATTTTCGTGGACGATCTAAGCGTCAATTAGAGAGACATTACTGTATCGCGAAGTATAATATTCGAGGGTTAAATAATAGCTTTTTCAATAGAAAAAATTCAAATTGTTCGAACTGACGAGACGAGGCCCTTTTCGAGTAGCGAATTCTGCCTGGTCGTTTCGAAAAACATTTCGAAAAAAGCGTTTCGAGAATCCTTTCGACCTTTTTCCGATACTAAATGGAAGAAAAGGAACGCATAGAAAGAGAAGAAAGGAAGGAAAAGAGGGGAAGGAAATGAGAAGAGAAAAGAAGAGAGAATAGAAGTTGAAGATATGAACTTGAAGATATGATTATTCGAGGCTCGCGACTCGTTTTTATAGTTACAAACTGTCAACAACTATAAAAACGAACCGTAAGCCTCGAATAATCGTATCTCTTCTCCCCAAATCGTCCATTTTCGCGGACAATCTAAGCGTTAATTAGAGAGACATTTTCGTGGGCAATCTAAGCGTCAATTAGAGAGACATTACTGTATCGCGAAGTATAATATTCGAGGGTTAAATAATAGCTTTTTCAATAGAAAAAATTCAAATTGTTCGAACTGACGAGACGAGGCCCTTTTCGAGTAGCGAATTCTGCCTGGTCGTTTCGAAAAACATTTCGAAAAAAGCGTTTCGAGAATGCTTTCGACCTTTTTCCGATACTAAAAGGAAGAAAAGGAACGAATAGAAAGAGAAGAAAGGAAGGAAAAAGGGGAAGGAAATGAGAAGAGAAAAGAAGAGAGAATAGAAGTTGAAGATATGAACTTGAAGATATGATTATTCGAGGCTCGCGACTCGTTTTTATAGTTACAAACTGTCAACAACTATAAAATAGACCGTAAGGCTCGAATAATCGTATCTCCTCTCCCAAAATTGTCCATTTTCGCGATCAATCTAAGCGTCAATTAGAGAGACATTTTCGTGGACGATCTAAGGGTCAATTAGAGAGACATTACTGTATCGCGAAGTATAATATTCGAGTATTAAATAATAGCTTTTTCAATAGAAAAAATTCAAATTGTTCGAACTGACGAGACGAGGCCCTTTTCGAGTAGCGAATTCTGCCTGGTCGTTTCGAAAAACATTTCGAAAAAAGCGTTTCGAGAATGCTTTCGACCTTTTTCCGATACTAAATGGAAGAAAAGGAACGAGAAGGGAACGAATAGGAAGAGAAGAAAGGAAGGAAAAAAAGGGGAAGGAAAAGAGAAGAGAAAAGAAGAGAGAATAGAAGTGGTGCGGCGAGGAGAGGAGCGGGGGGGGGGGGAAGTCGAGACGATAAGAAAAGGAAAGAAAAGAAGAGGAAAAAGAGAAGAAAAAGCGATAAAGGTTAACGAGACTACGCGACCCGCATCAACGAGGATGCCAATCCTGGTCAACCAAGGGACTAGGGTAAATGTACCTATTACTGCGGGTGTACGCATTACTGCGGTATTTTTCCTCGATAAGTTTAAAATACGATAAAAAAGTTAGTTTAAAGATCAATTTGTTGCCCTCGATAAATTTGTAGATTTCAATAGAAGTGTATTTCTCGTTGAAGCAAAAATAAATTCACGATCATTCCTATATTTTTATGGATTTGTGTGGAATATGAGAATATTTAAACGTATTTAAAAAATATAAGAAAATGAGATCATTCTTCTTCAGTTTTCTATAAAGATAATAATATTTAAGCAGCTAAATAATAATATTTAGATAGCTACGATCGCTACGTAATTTCTTCCATTGGGCAACTATCAATAAAAAGGCATTTTTCATCGGCATTTTTCAAGACATAATAATATTAATAAAATATTAACTGGTCACAAATAAGAAGGCAGTGTAACCTCTTCAATTAATCATAAATTAAGCACAAATCATGTGATATCTCGTTTAACGCTAGATTCACGGAACTCGTCAAAATGACGGGACGCTAATTTCTTAATCTACGATTATTCATACCGTAAAGATACATTTATTATTAAAGTTATTATTAAGTTATTCATTCTATTTTTATTCATTCGATACTTATGGCAAACGTTATAACAGCGCCTGTTAAAATTCAGAAGAAATATATATAATATCGTTACATTAATTGACGCTCAGATTGTTCAGAAAAATGGACAATTTAGGAAAAGGAGATACCATTATTCGAACATTGCGGCTAGTTTTTATAGTTACGAATTGTCAACGATTATAAAAAGACGAGCTATAAGGCTCGAATTAGGGAGACATTATTGTACAAGAATGGGGCTTCGCGCGGATATTAATTGTTTCTGTGAGAGTTAAATAATAGAAAAAGAAACTCTTTCTTAAACAATTTAGAGCTGAGCGTCAATTAGGGAGAATTTGCTGTACAGTAATGTCTCTCTAATTGACGCTCATATTGTCCACAAAAATGTCTCCCTAACTGACGCTAAGATCGTCCACAAAAATGAACAATTTGCGAAGAGAAGATACGATTATTCGAGTCTTGCAACTCGTTTCTATAATTATCGACAATCGGTTACTATAAAAACGAGTCGCAACGCTCGAACAATCGCATCGCCTCTCCCCAAATTCTCCATTTTTCTGGACGATCATTACTGTACAGTAATGTCTCTCTAATTGACGCTCAGATTGTCCACAAAAATGGACAATTTGGGGAGAGTAGATACGATTATTCGAGTCTTGCAGCTCGTTCTTATAATTGTTAACAATGGGTAACTATAAAAGCGAGTTGCAAAGCTCGAATAATGGTGTCTCCTCTTCCCAAATTGTCCATTTTTGTGCAGAATCAGAGCGTCAATTAGAGAGACGTTACTGTAAATTCAATCATGGACCAATAAAGCGAGTATCCCGGGGCACTGTGTAGCTTCTAAACCCTTTCAGTGCCGGGCGAAAAAGAGGTGCTTATGCGAAGATGACCTGCCGAATTTTACGATTTTACTAGGATTTGGAAAAAGGCTGATAGAAACCAAACGAAAAGCAATATTTACATAATTCAAAAAGCAGTGTATTAAGGACAAAATAGAGAATAAAACAGTGACGCTAATTTTTCTCTCGTAATGAAATTAGACTATTTATAACGTATTTATTTATTTATAACGCTACAAGGTGCGGGCTCTGGCACTTTTCGCCGGTGCAGCGAGGGCCGATATATCGGCCTCCGGCACTGAAAGGGTAAAATATCGAGGACTTTTCGGAAATTGGAAATTATTTAGCGAACGTTTCAGCGTACGCAACGCGAAAGAAAAACAACGCACGCGTACCAACGAATAAATCCAACGAAATCCGAAGTTGCGAAAAGTGTCGTCGCTGCTATTGTCCTTGAAGTTAGTCTGCCGCCTTTTGCGACTCGTGCAACAGTTACGTTTTCAACAGTCCTTCAAATATAATCAAATTCGATGAATAAAATTTTTTTTAAACGTGACGTAACAGTTTCTAATGGAGCGCCTTAGAATCGTCACTCGAGTGCAAAGGGTTAAACCCGATACAGTAATGTCTCCCTAATTGACGCTGAGATTGTCCACAAAAATGGACAATTTGCGAAGTGAAGATACGATTATTCGAGTCTTGCAGCTCCTTTTTATAATTATCGACAATCGGTTACTATAAAAACGAGTCGCAACGCTCGAACAATCGCATCGCCTCTCCCCAAATCCTCCATTTTTCTGTCCAATCCGTGCGTCAGTTACAGAGACATTACAGTACCTCCAAAAACAAACACGAAACCGCCGTTTCTTGCGCTCCGTAAGTCCAGCGTGAAACAAAAAAGAAGAACAGTCTCTCCCCGTTTCCAAGACGAACGGTCCATTTCGATCAGGTGAAGAACTATTAGCATAAATCGCGGAGCACCAGCGAACGCCAGTAAAATCGTTAGGCTCGCCCTCCGCTGCCGCGAGCGTGCACTCCTCCGTAAAACTAGATCTTACCGCGGCGTTGCGTAAACGCGGCCGATCGACAATAATCGTTAACTCCGGCCGATCGGCGTGCGGCGGCGGCGGCGGCGGCGGCGGCAGCGGCGGGTACAGGGTCCAATATCGGGACACGCGGCGGCGTATCGCGACGGGCCCGGGTTCCAATGGGCCAGGAGGGGCCCGAGCGGTGGCACCGGGCGGACTGCAACCAGTCGCCGGCGCGCGGCAGGTAGAGTTGCTCGACCGGGTACCGGATTCAGCAAAGATTTTTCCAGCACGCGGCGCGCGTTGCACGCCGCAAGGCGGCTCGGACGCGACGCGGACGCCCCGCGCCGTCCTCTTGGACGCAGCCTCGCGAAGGTGAAGGCGATGGAAGCGGTCCCGTCTCCGCTCGCGTGTTTACGAGCTGGAAATGACGAGGGGCCCGCTCTCGCACGCATCCACGAGGAAAGCGCGTACGAGGCCGCGTAGAGATCCGGGATTCCTGGAAATTACCACTATCCGTTTGTCCCCGCGATTGCTCATAACGCTCGCTTCGAAAAGACTGGTCGGGCAAGCTTCGGAATCGCAGCCGCGCACCCGGCTCTCGGACACGAACGAACATCCGCCGCGGCGAACCGGACACCAGAGGCTTTGATCTCCTTCGAGCTGCTGATTTTCGGCGGCCTTGACTCGACAAGCCAGCCGCACACCGGCGTCGAGCCGAGCCGAGCCGAGAGCCGAGCCGATATCGGTTGCACGGTGCACGCTCGCGGAACTCGCGGATCTCTCGCGTCACCATTGTTGACGTACACGGCACTAACCCAGGTATCACTTTCACCGGCCGTTTAACGGTCTGACGGCTCCGTGAAATCCTTTGTTTGCCGCGGCGACAAGTGTACGGTGATGTCTCTCTAATTGACGCGCGCGGATTGTCCAGAAAAATTGGCATTTTAGGGAGAGGAGAGGCGATTGTTCGGGCGTTGCGGTTCGTTTTTATAGTTTCGAATTGGCAACGATTATAAGAAGACGAGCTACGAGGCTCGAATAATTGTACCTTCTTTCTCCAAATTGTCCATTTTTGTGGATAATCTGTTCTATGTTATAGAACAGAATGTTTTCAAACGAGCTATCGTTTTTCGAAAACAATTGATTTTCATCTAATACTTCCATGAAAAATGGAATAACTCGATCATGTGCAAACGCGTTAATTAATTGCTGTTCGATGATTCGCGTATTTAACTACTCTCAAATCCAATTTTCTCGAATTTCTTTTTTCTCAAAATAATGTTTAAATGTTCTTATGGTCAGAAAAACATGTTAGAAAAAACTGGCTCATTAAACAGAAAGCATTGTGACACAAAACTTGTTACATTTGTAACAAGAGGAAATAAATTAAAATATATTACAATCTATAATATTATATATAATTAAGAAATATTCATTATTGCAAAAGATTAGCTATATAGTTTTATATATAATTTTATAATTTAATAATTAAAATATATTTCAATCTATAATATTATATATAATTAAAAAATATTCATTATTGCAAAAAATTAACTATATAGTTTTATATATAATTGTATAATTTAATAATTAAAATATATTACAATCTATAATATTATATATAATTAAAAAATATTCATTATTGCAAAAGATTAGCTATATAGTTTTACATATAATTGTATAATTTAATAATTAAAATACATTACAATCTATAATATTACATATAATTAAAAAATATTCATTATTGCAAAAGATTAGCTATATATAGTTACATACAATTTTATAATTCAATAATTAAAATATATTATTACAATCTATAATATTACATATAATTAAAAAATATTCATTATTGCAAAAAATTAGTTATATAATTATATATAATATAATAATAATTTAAAGAAAATAATGTTATTCGATAATTTGAGTTATGCATAAATGAACTTTATTAATTTACAAATTATATAATTATAAATAATTTACAAATAAGCAAATGATGTTATTCGATAATTTAAGTTATGTATAAATGAACTTAATTAATTTACAAATAAACAGCAATGTAAATCTTTATTCGACACACCCTTTGGACTGGCCAATTCGTGAGAATTTCAGCCGAAAAGATCGACGCCGTCTAATAGAACACATACACCTCGATGTCGTTGAATCGTGATCGGTTTCACTATCGCGTCGTTCCTACACCGGTTTTGGATTTGGTCGTGCGCTTTCGATTTCTTTGGTCTGGAATTTCGGCGACCTTGATACCCCGGCCGACTCGCGTTAGTGAATGCAGATTCCGTCCCGATACCGTTAAATCGTTACCATTTTCACTTTCTTGCGCTTCGATCGTTTCGGAATTTTATCGCGGCCATTCAGTGTTCCGAGACCCACAGTGACGGACCGAAGCTATTCGTACAGCTTTTAAAACGCCGTAACATTTTTTTTCAATCTGGACTAAATGACATGAATTTTTCGTCGAATGTTAGACTGGGCTAATTTACTTTGGCAATAACTGAAATGTTTCTTTTTAATTTTGCTCTATCTGGAACGAAGAGAATGATAAAACAAATGGACACCATTAAAAATTAAAAGAAAAATGCACGACTTAAATTGAAGCTCTTTTTCTGTTTTAATCGCACGATTCATCTTTTTTAGTTACATAATTATTGCGGCGATATTTAGAAAACGTTTTTAATGTATTTCAGCAATATTTTATGCGAAATGCATTGATAAATTATTTTTAAGCATTTGTTAGTCCAATGGTTTTCTTTAGCGATGAATGATATTTACGCTAATATTTGGATTAATTAATTTTATTAATTTTAATGAATGTAAAAATTGTTGCAACAATTGATGCGATCTCCCAGATATATTTTTGCTTCAAATATTTAATAAATTGTGTTATAGGAACTATAATTTCAATGCTGTGCGCATAAATAATCGCAATTTTCGCGAAATCATTTTAGATTGAATTTTTCAGATCTCGAGTATGTTTTTTTTAATTCTTCTTTGTTCTTAAGATACTTATTTTCTTTAATTCTCAGAGTTTTACAGAAATCTCACCCTCTCGAATTCTATTTCTTTTTTAATTCTGAGAATTTTACAGAAACCTCGCCCTTTCGAATTCTATTTTTTTTTCTAATTCTCAGAGCTTTATAAAAATTTCAAACCTCCGAGTTTCCCGATGCTTTCGAGAATCGCAACATGATCAAGAATTCCGAATAGAGTCTCCTGGAATCTCGACGTAATCGAGGATCCAGAAATGTTCGGTAATATTTTATTATTAACAATAATAATAATAAATTTATTATTAAATTAATTTAATATTATTTAATTTATTATTGATAATATAATTATTATATATTATTATTATTATATTTTAATTATATAATTTATATAATTATTAATATATAATAATAATAATAATAAATTTATTACTAAATTAATTTAATATTATTTGATTTATTATTAATAATATAATTATTATATATTATTATTATATATATATCATATTATATATTAATTTTATAATTAATATAATTATTATATATTATTATTACATATATTATATTATATATTATTATTATTATATTTTAATTATATAATTAATATAATTATTAATATATAATAATAATAATAATAAATTTATTATTAAATTAATTTAATAGTATTTAATTTATTATTGATAATATAATTATTAATACATAATAATAATAATAATAAATTTATTATTAAATTAATTTAATATTATTTAATTTATTATTATTATTATTAATTCGGTAATTTAAGCCGATCCCGATTAAAATTCCCGACCCGACGTTTTCGTGATCCCGCGCGCCTCTATTTATCGCTCAAAGGAATCCCGAAAAGATCTCGAGCGCACCTATACTTTTTCAACGAATTGCGAGCCGGAAGAAAAAACTGAAAAGTAGACAACCGAGCCGAACAGTCTCCATCTTTGTCGCGGGAAGAAATTGCGCGCGCGCGCGCGCGCGAACAGATCTTTTCAATTAAGTCCGCTACGATGTAGCCGCTTAATTGAATATACGCGTAAACACCGTTCGCTGGATTTCTTTGTCCGCTGTTCCGCTATGGAAATAATTCTTACTTTTCCCGGTTACCTTATTTTCTTACCCGGTTGGTCTCAAGGCGACGGGACAGGCGCTATCGCCGGGCTACGATTCGCGACCGTTCTCACAAGGATGTTCAACGGACGGGCGAAATTAATCTTGCTTAATACGTTGCTGCACCGTTTCGTGCGGCCGCGCCGCGGTGTTATTTCGCGTTCGAACTTATTACCGCGATAATTAATAATTAATCAACGGAGGAGGAACATTTACTCGAGAGAGAAATAAAGCAACGTTACTGGTGTTCCGCGAGCTTCCCGATCGGTGCTTTTTCTATTTGTACAGGGTGGTCTATTCAAATTGGGATCGTGTAAATAATCTCGTGGACACGTGATATTTAAAAGAAAAAAGAGAAACAAATTGAAAGGAGGAACAAACTGTTCTTTAGTATTTCGTGTGGCGAGTCGGATGGCTCTACTAGTTTTTCAATGCGTGGGCGTCGTCAAGGTTATGTCATGGGCAGCTTGCTTTTTTTTGTCATGAATCTATATTTTTTGTTTCGGAATCGTATTCTAGGTAAAAAAATGCGCGACTTTTGTTCGAAGCATTGTTTTGGAAGTTGAATATTTCTTGTGATATTGAGCTGATTTTTCACGTTTATGGTTATTTGGTTGTCATTTTGTTATACTTTCGTCTTTCTATTAAAATGACAACGTTGCTATCTTCTGGAAGATATTTTATTTCATTCAAGAACGTTGTAATAATAATAATAATAATAATAATAATAATAATAATAATAATAATAATAATAATAATAATAATATATTCTTCATATTTCTCTAACAAACATATTCCTTTCGTTGAACTGTGTTCGGACACGGAATTACATAAATTAAAATATCATTTACGTACTTTGTTAATCTTCACTGTAAACCTTGCTTAAAAATTTCATATGTTGACCTTGACATAACCTTGACATAACCTTGATATGTCCTCGACATAACCTTGACATAACCTTGATATGTCCTCGACATAACCTTGACATAACCTTGACATTACCTTGATATGTCCTTGACATAACCTTGAAATAACCTTGATATATCCTTGACATAACCTTGATATGTCAAGGTTACACACAAGGTGTCATGCACACTAGAAAATTAAAACGGCCATCACGCTAAAATTACTTACTATTTCGGTTCCGAAAAATTAGTAAATATTCTTCAGACGTTCTAATGTAAAGGTGAACAGCGTTTTTCTTAAAAATATCACTATTACGTAGTAAAAAGAAATCCGGAAAGTTCTCGCTTCGTGATTTGTTCAATACTTCGAACGCGGCTCGAGTCCGTCCCGACCATCTGTCAAAGCCTCGTGCTGCGGGCTCTCGAACTTCGCGCCGTCACCTCTCATTGGCCAGTGTTTTTCGGTAATAACTCGTAAACAAAGCCGCGGATTGCATTTTCGCAAAGGAAAAAGTTACTTCAAATGACCTCATCTACCCCTCATTTTCGGCTGTTAAAATAATTGTGGAACACCCTATACATACATATATATAATATATAATCTGCGGCTTTGCTTACGATATATATATATATATATATCAACAATCGTAAATTAAAAAATTAGTGATCCGCCATTTTGACGGGTTCCGTAATAAATCTAGTATTAATATATGTATATATAAATAATAATAATAATATATACATATATAAATATATATAAATATATATAATATAATATATATATATATATAATATTTATATATGTATATATTATTATTATTATTTATATATACATATATTAATACTAGATTTATTACGGAACCCGTCAAAATGGCGGATCACTAATTTTTTAATTTACGATCGTTCACACCGTAAAGATACATTTACAAAAAATATTGTTATACTAGAGAAATAATTTTCGTACACGATTTCAGATCACCGTGGACCGAGCGAGGCTGACCATGTACGCTGAAGCATGCTTTTTTGGGAAGCCCTCGAGAGAACTGTCATAACTTACTTACTCCTGCATATTATTAAATAAAAAAGCGATACAATTAGCAGTAAAAGGCCTGATCTTTCGAATAAAGGGCATTTCCTGGAGAAATTACTGTCCGCTTACTCTTGATACACGAATCGCGTGCTAATAATGCGCGTAATCGCAAATAATAATGAAACGAAACAGCCAGCGTTAGGATAGCGGAGCCGGTTACTGTGGGATAGCCAATTACCGTGCCTTCAATTTATTCCCGAAACATAATGAACTTCATATTATATCGAATGATATGTTACGTCTTCTCACTTTGAATTCGATGAATTATTTATTCGTTAAAATTTGATGGAAATTGTAAGAGACGGATGTTCTTGAAATAGCGCGCGCGAAGTTATTTCAATTCGTTCGTTCGAAGGTGATCTCAATGCGTGCGTACATAAACAATGTCGATGAAATGCGGCGTCGCTGAAATCGTGTCGATGAAAACATTGTCGGTGAAATAATTGGCGATTTCAAGGTAACCCCTTTAAACGGGCTCGTTGAACGAGCCTGCGAAGGGTCGGTCGAGTGTCGGCGAGAGACTCGCCCAGATGCAAGAGAAGCAAAACATTGCGGTTTTTCTCGTTTCTTGTTTCTTTTGTACGAGACTTTTACCACGGCAACTGTCTCGTTTTCCGATTCAGCTGACACCGAACACGACATCGTTATAATTCCTTGTGCATCGAGCGATTCAAGTTTCCGACTCCGGCTTATTACACAAGTATTTATTGTCGTAATCACCAATTCGGCGCCGGACCGGATTGATACCTTATGCATATGTATATACATATGTACATATAGATATATATGTAGTCGATGTATAAAGTATTCGTGCAGCTTATAAAACGGGGTACGGTAAATTATCACTAATTAACGGTCAGCTTGGAAACGAAAAAGAAAATTTGGAGAAAGGAGATGCGATTAAAGTAAATTCTCCACGATTGTCCTTTAACTTGTTAAGAAAAGTGGACAATTTGGAAAGAGGAGATTCGATTATTCGAGCCTCCTCTACCCAAATAATTTCTTGTGCATCGAGCCATTCAAGTTTCCGACTTCGGCTTATTACACAAGTATTTATTGTCGTAATCGCCAATTCGGCGCCGGACCGGATTGATACCTTATGCATATGTATATACATATGTACATATAGATATATATGTAGTCGATGTATAAAGTATCCGTGCAGCTTATAAAACGGGGTACGGTAAATTATCACTAATTAACGGTCAGCTTGGAAACGAAAAAGGAAGATTTGGAGAAAGGAGATGCGATTAAGGTAAATTCTCCCCGATTGTCCTTTAACTTGTTGAGAAAAGTGGACAATTTGGAAAGAGGAGATTCGATTATTCGATCCTCCTCTATCCAAATAATTTCTTGTGCATCAAGCCATTCAAGTTTCCGACTTCGGCTTATTACACAAGTATTTATTGTCGTAATCACCAATTCGGTGCCGGACCGGATTGATACCTTATGCATATGTATATACATATGTACATATAGATATATATGTAGTCGATGTATAAAGTATTCGTACAGCTTATAAAACGGGGTACGGTAAATTATCACTAATTAACGGTCAGCTTGGAAACGAAAAAGAAAATTTGGAGAAAGGAGATGCGATTAAAGTAAATTCTCCACGATTTTCTTTTAATTTGTCGAGAAAAGTGGACAATTTGGAGAGAGAGAGAGAGAGAGGAGATTCGATTATTCGAGCCTTCTCTACCCAAATAATTTCTTGTGCATCGAGCCATTCAAGTTTCCGACTTCTGCTTATTACACAAGTATTTATTGTCGTAATCACCAATTCGGTGCCGGACCGGATTGATACCTTATGCATATGTATATACATATGTACATATAGATATATATGTAATCGATGTATAAAGTATCCGTGCAGCTTATAAAACGGGGTACGGTAAATTATCACTAATTAACGGTCAGTTTGGAAACGAAAAAGAAAAATTTGGAGAGAGGAGATGCGGTTAAGGTAAATTCTCCCCGATTGTCCTTCAACTTGTTGAGAAAATTGGACAATTTGGAAAGAGGAGACTCGAATAATCGAATTGATTTCTACTTTGGTTTCTAAACTGAGCGTCAATTAGGGAGAATTTGCTGCAACCTTTTCTACAATTAGGCCAAGCTGAATTTCTTGGGATTTAAATTTTTTGGAATGTCAAAAAGGATCAGTTTACTAGACAATAGCTAAAAAATTATTATCAATAATTACAATTGGTTAGCTAGCAATTGGTTAGTTAGCAATTGGTTAAAAAGATTAAAGGATGATGTCAACTTTCTTTATCCGAGCCCGTATTATAAATTTTAATTTATTAGTAAATTGAAAAAGTGCATTCTGTAGAACTCGATGATTTGTTTCATTATTTATCACATTTGATATTTCTTCTCGCATCTGAATAACAACGGCGGCTCACGAACAGGTGCGGACTCGGGGGCACAGCTGTGACTAACCGGCGCCGTGTTTTTTAATTGTTCCTTGGCCCCCGAATTCGTGTGATCCGGCACCGCACATGCAGTAATCCCCTCTTCACACATACCGTTATCTCCTATTAGCATTCGCGCGGAGTTATCCTCGCTATTAATTGGAATTACTTTCCTCCAATAGCGCGAGGTATTTAACCGGGGATGAAATTTCCGTCGGTGCGTTTGATATTCCGTTTGAGTACGCACGCGGCGGTCCAGTGGGCCCCAACCATTGGTAATCCATGTCTCCATCTTCTATTTATATTATATTATATTATACTAATTTTAATGAGGGGGCGAAATGTATACAGGGTGAGGCATTTGAAACGGGACACTTGAATAACTCGCTTGTTTTCGACAATAGAGAAAAAAGTATCAGACAAAAGTTATTTCATTTCGAGAGGCACGTTACATGATGACAATAATTTTTTTACAGGTGCAGTCGTAGAGGACGTACGAAGATCAAGCTTGTTTCTTTGAACGGGATGACCTAATTTTTTATTCACATTCTGATAGAGCCTTTCGAGACGAATATAATGATCTACAAGTGAAGGTCATTCAAGGTCATAATGTACGAACTACAATGAAAAAGAAATTCTATCTTTCGAGACAAGTCCGAACTTTCTAATGTTTTTAGTTTTTACGTAATGCCTCTTTTTTTCGCCCAAAATGGAGCTATTTTACAAAAATTTGTGGTTTTCGAAGATGACAGAGGAATTCCGCTTCCGGATTCGTCTTCTAGATGACGAACGCAACGAGGATCATCCGCTCGTTGATACAGATCGAAATTCTCGTTGAACAGTGTTATCGGCGCTGCGAATTCGCTCATTACGCGCGCCGTGGTTTCGTAATGCACTTAGCCTTCCCTTGCTCCGCAACGAAAGCAGCAATTATCCATTATTCTTGCGATATCGTTCGGAACTTTTCTGCCAGCTCATTGCCGGTCGGCCGAATTGAGCAACGCCGAAAAGGTCGACCGATCTCAAAGAGATGACGAGCAACTATTCGCGACTATCCGAGTCAAGGGGCTTAATTCGGAGTCACTTGTAGGAAATTAACGATCTAAAGATCAATTATTTTATTAAATATACTACGATCTCTTTGTTCTTCCTATAAACAATTCTCAGAATACAAAATTTCAGTGTAGTTTCTAACAAAGCAAAATTAATAGAATATATTATAAATAATCCTGTTTTAATGATAGCAATAATGAAGAATTTTTCAATATATATAGTATATAATTTTTCAATAAATATAGCATTTAATTTCCCCGTAAATATAGTATATGATTTTCCAATAAATGTAGTATAGAATTTTCTAATAAATATAATATATAATTTCCCAATAAGTATAGTATATAATTTCCCAATAGATATAGTATATAATTTCCCAATAAATATAGTATATAATTTCCCAATAGATATAGTATATAATTTCCCATAGATATAGTATATAATTTCCCAATAAATATAGTATACAATTTCCCAATAAATATAGTATATAATTTCCCAATAAATATAGTATACAATTTTCCAATAAATATAGTATACAATTTCCCAGCAAATATAGTATATAATTTCCCAATAAATATAGTATACAATTTCCCAATAAATATAGTATATAATTTCCAATAAATATAGTATACAATTTTCCAATAAATATAGTATACAATTTCCAGTAAATATAGTATATAATTTCTCAATAAATATAGTATACAATTTCCCAATAGATATAGTATATAATTTCCCAATAAATATAGTATATAATTTCCCAATAAATATAGTATACAATTTCCCAATAAATATAGTACATAATTTCCCAATAAATATAGCATATAACTTTTCAATAAATATAGTATACAATTTCCAGTAAATATAGTACATAACATTTCAATAAACATAGCATATAATTTGCCAATACAGAAAAAATCGCAAAGCTTCTTGCACGATTCTGTTCCTCTTGGATTCTGCAGTGAAAGTGTTTCTCGCCGATCCCTTCGAAGAATCGCAAGCCGGTCTTTCTTGATACTTGCCGCGAGCTACGAAGAACATACACAGAATTTTCGTCCGCGAAATCGATGACGTCCGTCAGCCCATGATTGACTACGGAGAACATGTATGAACAAGCGGTCGGAGATAACAGCGCCGATCGATTTTTATTGATGCAAATGCACACTTGCGGCGGCCGCCGATATCGGTGTGTTATTTTTCCTCGCGCTCGTTATCGTTAGTCTTTGATACACAACGCTCCCACGTGTCCGCCTTTTTATTTGCTGCCGGAGCGAACGCGTAGGTGAGAAATTGTCGCGCGGACGCCGCTCGACGACGATATTGCCTTGGCAGTTTCATATTGTAATGATCCGCGGAACGCGAGCACCACGTACACGCGGTGGCAGTCGAGTGTGAATTTTCGTTACACCGTTTGCACCGTTTACACCACGCGTTGCGAGCTCCGAACGCGAATGGCACGCGGCAAACTAAATCGAATCGTCGCGACCGAGATCTCTTTTTATTATTTTATTTTTAACGTTGAAATATCATACGAGGATCGGAGAACGAAATAAAAATTACATGTCGCCGACAGCTTATCTTTTTTGAGAGACCAAAGGCGCATAGCCTGGCGCTATTCTGCAGGGTCATAGGTTCAAAACTTGCACTTCGATCGCCTGGCATCCTGTCAAAATCAATATTTCGAAAATCCTTCGTCCGAGGACAATTTTGGACTGTCAACTAGAGAAATATTGGGTTGGCAACTAAGTAATCGCCGATTTCAGTTATAGATGTCTCTCACTCCCATTTTTATGATATCCGTAAATGTTATATTATAAAATTATTATTATTATTATTATTATTATTATTACTATTATTATTATTATTATTATTATGTTATTTTTTATTATCCGTGAATGTTAGCAACTGGACAAATTGAATGCAGCGGTCAAGGAAAAGCGACCAGAATTGGTCAATCGTAAAGGTGTCATTTTCCAGCAGGACAATGCCAGGCCGCACACGTCTTTGTCCACTCGGGAAAAATTCATGGATATTGGTTGGGAATTGATGTTACACCCACCATATAGCCCTGATCTCGCGCCATCGGATTACCACTTATTTCGATCCCTGGACAACTCCCTTCGTGGTAAAACTTTTAACGATGACGACGCTGTAAAATCTCACTTAACTCAGTTTTTGGCCGAAAAGGATCAGACTTTCTACGAGCGAGGAATTTTCAAGTTGTCAGAGAGATGGCAAAAGATCATCGAACAAAATGGAAAATACATTACAGATTAAACTCCATTACGAGTAAAAAAAATTTTTATTTCATTGAACAAATCGACAATTACTTAGTTGCCAACCCAATGTTTTTCGTACACGATTTCAGATCACCGTGGACCGAGCGAAGCTGACTACAGTAATGTCTCTCTTACTGACGATCAGATTGTCCACAGACATGGACAATTTAGGAAGAGGAGATTATTCGAGCCTTGCAGCTCGTTTTTATAGTTGTTGACAATTCGTATTATAAAAACAAACCGCAAGGATCGAATAATCGTCTCTCTTTTCCCTAAATTGTCCATTTTTGTGGACAATCTGGGCGTTAATTGGAGAGACATTACTGTAAGTTCTGAATTTATTGAAAAGACATCTATCAATTGATTTTATTAAGTTTAATATAGTCTTAGAATTATCTCAAATTAAGCGGAGCTAATGTAACTTTGTTCGACGAGGTAACGCAACTTCAAATTGCACGCACGAAATCGAATTGTCAACAACTATAAAAACTGTATAACATAATAAGAAGAAATTTAAGAAATTTTAAGAAATTTACTATGACAACTATAAATTACTGTATATGTATACGCTGAAGCATGCTTTTTTGGAAAGTCCTCGGGAGAACTGCCATAACCTACGCATCCCTGCATATTTTTAAATAAAAAAGCGATACGAATTAGCAGTAAAAGGCCTGGTCTTTCGAACAAAGGACATTTCCGGGAGAAATTACCGTACGCTTACTCTTGATGCACGAATCGCGTGCTAATAATACGCGTAATTGCAAATAATGAAACCGAAACAGCCGACATTAGGATAGCGGAGCCGTTTACTGTGGGGTAGCCAATTACCGTGCCGTCAACTTATTTTCGAAACATAATTTACTTTATATTTCTCGAATGAGATATTACATCTGTCCGCTTGAATTCGATTAATTGTTTATTCGTTAAAATTGTGGAAACGTAAGAGACGGAAAATTATTAATATATATATATATATATATTAATAATTTTCCGTCTCTTACGTTTCCACAATTTTAACGAATAAACAATTAATAGTATATATATAAATATATATATATATATATATATATATATATATATATATACTATATACTATATATATAATATATATAATATACCACGGAAGATTATATCAATTCGTTCGTTCATCGGTGATTTCAACGCGTCCGTGCTTAAACGATGCCATGTTGTTCATCAATGTATGTTATTTATGAATTTATTAATGCGAAGTTCTCGTTTCGTTTCACAGTTTCTCCCTTGTTCTATCAAATTATTACGGTCGCGTGGACAACCTGTGCCGAAGATTCTCGTGGCCGCGAGCTGAATCGAAGCGCGAATTTCGCGATACCGATTATGATAGGACATTGCCGCGGTGCAATGACGTTGAAACGGCGATCGATCGATGCTCATTGAGGCATTGCACTGGTTCGAGAGGTTTTATACGTGCGCGCCGTGCAAAATGTCGTTCCACGTCGAGATTCGACGTTTCTAGAAATTATTGACCGCGTGAAATCCATTCACGGAGAACTTCTCTTTCTCGCGTCGGCCGTTTCGTATCGCGTTCGTCTCTTCGTTGCGTTGTTGAACGCCGAGAAGGGAGGCCGATTCGAATTGCTAAATATAAGCGATATTTTATATAAGGCGATATTTTATTCGAGTCTCGACGAAGCGGTTGTTTTTACGAATTGCAAACGACTGGATGATCGGGCCGCCCAGCGTGCACCAGACAGGAATAATTTATTTGTATCGTGAATATTTATAACGCCGCGAATTCGATCCGTTAATTATGCAAATAGGGTGTTCCAAAATTATTTAAATGTTGTATCGCCGTTAATGCCGGACTGTGTTTTAAAGTAATTAAAATACGAATGCTTACTAGGTGTTAGGCTTATTATATTTATATATTTTTGATTACATATTATATTACAATATATTGTATTATATATATTTTATTACATATTATATTATAATATATTATATTGTATATATTTCATTACATATTATATTATAATATATTATATTTTATATATTTTATTACATATTATATTATAATATAATATATTGTATATATTTCATTACATATTATAATATAATATATTATATTTTATATATTTTTGATTACATATTATATTATAATATATTATATTGTATATATTTTATTACATATTATATTATAATATATTATATTGTATATATTTTATTACATATTATATTATAATATATTGTATTATATATATTTTATTACATATTATATTATAATATATTATATTGTATATATTTCATTACATATTATATTATAATATATTATATTGTAAATATTTCATTACATATTATATTATAATATATTGTATTGTATATATTTTATTACATATTATATTATAATATATTATATTGTATATATTTCATTACATATTATATTATAATATGTTATATTATATATATTTTATTATACATTATATTACCTTATACAATTATACTTATGGCCAGGAGTGTACACCACATCGATATCGATAGACCAAAATTTACTAATCGAATTCATTTTGCCTAAATAAAAACTCTGTTCGTTTCCAAAGAATCTCGCTCGATCACCGCACATTTTTGATAAAATTGTGCGATCAGCACGAAGCTTCAATTCGTTTCGACGATGTCTTAACGATATTATCGATACCATCGACAACCCGATTGGTAATCGATAGTAGCGTCCCTACGGCCGAAGTTTCGGTCGAGGTTGAACAACGTGAGCGCCGGTAGGACCGGTGGCTAGTTTTCGAAATTCAATTTCATGCAAATCAAAATTCTCATTGACGAAGTTCCGCGGGAAAATCTAGTCGGCCGAGAGAGAGAGAGAGAGAGAGAGAGAGCCACGCCCCGTTTAATATTATCCGCGTGGATATATACGGTGTAGAAGTGTGTACACAGAGCGTGTGTACACGTAGCATGCGTGAAAGATGCGTTTTACATACGGCCGCGGATACGGATAAAGGACGAGCTCGGGAGCAGGTAGCTCGAGATGCAGCCAGGAATCGAGTTCAAGGACCTCGCTTTTCCGGAATAGAATGCGAGCCGCGGCGCAATGTTGATGCCATGCGAGCACACCGTCCAAGCGCAGCTAGATGCGCGGTGCGCACTTTTAACTTCAACAATTCGTGGCGACGCTGTGGGGCACAGGACATTTTATTTATACAGTCACTAAAACGTCGGAATATTATAATATAATATATATATATATATATTACAATTTATTTTTATTATAGGAAATTTATTAGTAGGACATTTTATTTATACTGTCACTAAAGCATCGGAATATTATACTATAATATATATATTATTATAATTTATTTTTATTATAAGAAATTTAGTAGTAGGACATTTTATTTATACAGTCACTAAAGTAAAGAAATATTATAGTATAATATATATTACAATTTATTTTTATTATAGGGCATTTTTATTTAGGGCAGCCACTAAAGTATCGGAATATTATACTGTAATATATATATTACAATTTATTTTTATTATACGACATTTATTTTTAGTACATTTTATTTATACAGTCACTAAAGTATCGGAGTATTATACTATAATATATATAGCACAGTTTATTTTTATTATAGGACATTTTATTTATTTTGAGGTTTTGGTGACTGTATGTCAACTAGGACAACTAAAGTAGGACAACTAAATTCTTTAGAGAGATGAACAAACTTTAAAGTGGATTTTCTCGAAAAGAAAAAAATATATAAAATAATAAATAAAAGAATATATAAAAGAATAAAAGAGAATATTATACCAAAATAATTTGTTACTCGAATCTCGATCCACCCTGTATAAACGTAACATAAAATGTCTTAACATTATTCTTACAATAACTATACATAAAAACCATTTCATTAGTTATCGTAAAATGGCATACTCTTCGGTATGTCGAAAGCGATGCCACTAAAATATTCAGCGACACTGTGTAACGAGCGTGGAGAAAATTGTAAAAACAGCTTCCAGCACGCTCCGTGCACCTATACAGAGCGGATTTAAGCCGAACTTTATCCCCGTTGCGTGGGCTTAACGTGGCGCGCCGGCGAAATTCACGTTTCACGATAGAAATTGGCGATTTTCATTCGCCGATGCACGACTATCGAGCGTGCAACGCCGTTATTGTATCGCCTGTCGCGTTCTCCCCATCGTGAAATGACGCTGGAAACGCCGTTTCTGCGGCGAACGCGCGCGCGCGCGCGCGCCCAGAGAAGATCATTGTGTCGCAGATTTCACACGTCGAACTGAAGCTGCCATTTCTGTAACGCTGCGAATGTAAAACGGCTATTGAAGGACACCGTGGAGCGTAAACATAATCGAAACGTGCCGAAGTAATCTGGAATTAGACTTCGAAACTTTATGCAAAGTAATCATTTGCTACCTTGATTGTAGCTTGTAGCACCGAAGGGTGAAATACAGTGATACAGGACCTATTTCAGCACCTTTTTCTTGCCGTCTAAGCTGGCGCGCACATCCCCACGATTTTATTGCGCGTCCAATATGCAGTGGATCCGGTCTCAGCAGTGCATCGTCAGCCAGTCGAAGCAAAGAAAATTTCTGTATCGGCACTATCCTTTAATATTAGATGAGACCCATTATTCTTTTCAAATTGTAACGCCTCTTCTAATTGTTTAGCAGAAAATGTAGCATAATTTGCGGATGCACGATCTGCGAGCAATGCTTTTTGAGGAAATTTAACTAATGATTTAGCTAAGTTAACTGCAGTGCCTATGACTGAAAGTAAACAGACATCTCCAGATTAGAAGAATTTATATTATGATAAGTATTTATTGTGAATTATTAACTATTCAGTTATACCTACACCAGGAGCTGTGTATCGATTAGCTAAACCCCAATTAAATGCTTCTTTTGCAAAAATAGCACGACCAGTTAAAATGACTTCCATTGCTCTTGAATAGCCGATCAAAGCTGGCAAACGAACGGTACCACCACACAATATAGGAATGCCATAACGCCTATTTAGAAATCCCATTACTGCACTTTCCTCCATTACCCTTAAATCACACATTAAAGCAAGTTCAAATCCTACTCCGACTGCATAACCATTTATGGCTGGAATTAATGGCTTTTTACATAGTTCAATTTTATCAGCCTGTAAATAATTATCAATTAATGAATGAATTAATGAATATAATAAAATGAATGTCTCATATGCAATACATATGAATTTGAATGCCTACCAATGGTCCAAATTGAGGTAAAATTTCTTCATTCGTTCCATTGTATTGTGCAATTTCTTTCAAGTCATAGCCACCACAAAAATTACCTCCGACACCATGAAGCACGCCAACGACAGACTTTTCATCATTGTCAAATTTATCTAATTCTTCTACTAATTCTTGCGTAGTAGCAACATCCAAACAATTTTTTTGTCAGGACGATTTATACCAATAATAGCCACACCATTATAGCGGTCTGTTAAAATATTCTTTTCTAAAAACAGATGCAAATAAAACTGTATAAATGTATTATAAAATACTTATTCTTATTATTTACGTATTATTATTTACCTTTTTGTTCTTTAAACTCTGCATTTTCATTCGATATTGAGGTTAAAGATCTACTCGAATAATTTCTACACAACCGATTGACTGTTCCCGATAGTTTATTTAAAGACAACATTTGTGATCCTGAATTTGATTCAGAATTCACCAAATTACCTAATTTACGTTTAACAAATTATTATTTATATTAAATAACACGGATACTTTTTGAATCGAATATGTGTACTGGTTCAGAATTTGAATACTCGTTTCCTATTGGAGAAAAGCGAAAATCTATGTAATGTAAAATTATGTAAATCTTAAATTTTCATTCCTAAAACATGACAAATGTTCAAGCTTTTAAATAGTATCATAGTAGCAACTATTTGGATTCATGAATCCGAATATGCATATTCATAATCGTGCGATATAAAAACTGTTCACGTTCCAGCTGTTGGAGAAAGATGAAAATTCACGGCGAAAATTCATTGCAGTTGTTACAGACATATACGTACGTATATTTCATATTGTCGACGAGTGTCGGACGCATCGACCGCGTTAAACAAATTCAAGCGCTTTAATCCATTCGTCCGTCGCGCTCGCCTTTTTGTACAACGAAATTAATACTTTTGAAGGTCATGTTCACCTTCTCGCACTCCGATATCCTCCCGCAGATCGTACATACTATAATTTACCTTCTTGCAAATCAAATTAACACATTCGCAAGTTTCATTCATCCTTTTTCAAATCAAACTCACCCCTTCTGCAAGTAAAATCAACGCTTCCACAAATTAAAATCCACCGTCCCTTATACAATTTCTCTTAAACATAATGTTACACAGTCGTTCATAAAATAGCACAAATTTGTACGCAAAAAATCTATATATATAAATAAATAATAATATATAATAATATATAATATATAATATAATATATAATAACTATAATATATAAATAATAATAATAATAATAATATATAATATATAATATTAATATCTAATATAATATATAATATATAATATTAATATCTAATATAATATAATAATATATAATATTATGCAATAACATTCGCGCGTTGGTTCCCAAAATAAAAAACAGCTTCCTCGGATATTTCGATGGCGCACACAACGAGAGAACGATCGATTTTCATCATCGTAAGCGTAATTTATTTAACCGTGATTCTACAATTACGCTCGCGATCCCAACATGTGCGAAACCAGCACGTATTGTTCAACAATAACTTCGTTTATCTAGAATGGAAAGTTTTAGCACCGCGCGCGTACCGAGCGACCCCCAAACCCCGGCTCTTCCCTGCTCGCCTTAGCACCGGTTATCTCGGCGTCCGCTTGTTCGGCCGAGGAGAAGATATAAATTCACGGGGACGCGTCGGTTTACGGTGTCATAGGAGCGGCCCGTCGATCCGGCGAGAACGTTCGAATGCTAGAACGGTCGCGGTAAATTTCACGGGGATACACCGGGATATGCCCGATCCTGTTTGCCCGTGTCCAGTCCGCGGCGACGCCGCGGATGCCGGGAAAAATATTTTCTTTCGTCGCCGGCCGCAGGCCGGATGGAAGAAGCTAAGACGACCACGTAACGGACGTAACCTGTTGCCGGCCGATGAGGACACGAGGGGGGTGACGGGGACAGGGGGGAGCGGAGGCCGCGGTGCTTCACGTCCATCCACCTCGTAAAACGTAATGGTTAAGTGGCATGCAGATACCATCGGCACGGGCTACGGACACGGACAGGCACATGTTACACCGTATAATGTGGAGGAGCCGAAGTGTCCCGCAGTTTTTACGCATCGGCTGGCGCGCTAGCGTATGAAAATTGCGTCGCGCCGCGCCGGATCCGTTTCCCTGGCGCCGTTGCATTGTCGCGTCGTTTGGACCTAAGCCACGGAGAAACACCCTCGGACCGCCCTATTCGGAGACGGAATTTTTCCCGAGCCGCCGAAGCTCCGATGGAATATCATTCGCTGTGCCAGCGACGCGGTATACAGGGTGTCTCATTGCACACTGGGCCCCTTTCGGGAATAGATTATTTTGCGCATGGAAACGGTAGACAGAATTTCATGCAATCGTAAGTCCTATTTAGCTCTGTTTTCCAGTTACGGCGAATTTCTTTTTTTAATGATGTTATGTCGTTTTTTTTGGAGACGTTATGTCGTTGGCTGTCTCTTGCCCTCTCCACGCGTTCAGGAATTATTCGAATTTCATGAAACCCTTGTATAATACAATGTTTTCTGCGTCACGTTTCGCTGGTTGCGATTTTCCATCGCTACCGTATGCAGGATGTCCTATAATTATGGTACTTCTGGGTCGTGAGGGATTCCTGAGGTCATTCGAAGCAACTTTCTCCTTTACAAAAATGTTCTCCGAGGCGTCGTTGACGAGTTATTAAGGAAAAACGCTGGCCAATCGGAGAGCGAGTGCGGCCGGCGCCCCGCATCTGCGACCAATGCCGCGTTGCGGCGACTGTATGACGCAGCGGCGGTGGTCGCGAGGGCGGGGCGTCAGCCGTACGCGATCTCTCATTGGTCAGATATAGGGAATATTTTTTATATCTGCTGTGTGCAGTTTATGGCGTCAACCGATCATCAGAACGAGGATAACTTCTCGAGAAGGGGTTTCGCGATACGTTTGTTCCACCCTCTATATAAGCTGGCAACGAAAACAGTCAAGCGACCAGGTGATCAAAGGGTTATCAGCTTAAGGATTGTATGATGGTGTGTCCAGGAATTCTGTAATAAATTTACTGTAAATTGTCTAGCAAATATACATATATTGTGATAGTACGTTGAATATCTCTAACTATTTGAATGCTATGAATAAAGGCTGTAAAACGTTTACCGTAGTGTTATGCCCGGCGCAACCGACTAAAGTGTCCGATAGACGTATTGTAAAATTCCTTATTATCACAATAACAAGGACCGAGAATTCCGTGTGTGACGAGATGATCCCCGGTTCAAGTGCGTTTCGCAGTAAACAAGAAAAACATTAGCGTTCATTTTATAGAGGGTGCCGTGAAAAGACGAGGTACCGGTAAAAAGCGGACAGACGCGAAAATTTACAGTAATGTCTCCCTAATTGACGCTCGGATTGTGCACGAAGATGGACAATTCGGGAAGAGCGGATACGATTATTCGAGCCTTGCGGTTCGTTGCTATAGTTACAAATTGTCATCAACTATTAAAAAACAAGCTACAAGGCTCGAATAATCTTATCTCTTGTTCCGAAATTGTCCACTTTTGTGGACAATCTGAGCGTCAGTTAGGGAGACATTACTGTACAGTAATATCTTCCTAATTGACGTTCGCATTACTGTACAGTAATGTCTCTGTAATTGACGCTCGGATTGTGCACAAACATGGACAATTTGGGAAGAGGAGATACGATTAATTTTGAGTCTTGCGCCTCGTTTTTATAATTAACGATTCTCAACAACTATAAAAACGAGGCGCAAGACTCAAAATTAATCGTATCTCCTCTTCCCAAATTGTCTATTTTTCTGGACAATCCGAGCGTCAATTAGAGAGACATTACTGTAATACGGAACGTCGCGAAGAGAGATCCTGCGCGATGGTCAATAATTATCTTAATTAATTTATTGACACATCGACTATCTTTTGTAACCGTTTATTACAAAAATTTCTATTTTCTACGTTTGTTTCGAGCTCGATACTAATTTAGGAACATTCTAGCAATGTAACAAATTGCTCAGTATTCCTTGACAATAAAATGGAGTTTAATACGGGTCACAGTTTCTCGGTGAAACAATTGTTAATGATTTCAAGATAATCCATAAAAATCGCTAAATACTATACATGTTTCAAAGGGGTGTGAAAAGCGTGTTTTTTTCACTTTGTCAAGGATTCTTTTTTTCAAAGAAATCATCGTACCTTCTGCAGTCAAATCGACAAGCTTTATTTGCACGTATTTCAGCGACGTTTAAAACATTGTTGGAACAACGAAAAAAAGATTACATTTGCGTCACTGCATACTCTCGAACGTAGTCGCTTTAAAAAAAAACAAAAAAAACGGTCGTCTCTTCTTCTTATCTGAGATAAAAAGTGAAAGAGAGAGAGAGATGAAAGTTCCTTAATTAGTACGAGAATTTGGTTGCAGCGGGCGCTAGAACAAAAGGAAAAGATTCGTTAATTAAAGAAGTGGCAGACGCTTTGGAATCCGCTTTCGAACAGCACGAACGACCCGACTTCGGTACCAAATACGCAACAAGTATCGATCGATACTTCGCTCAGCCGAAGTCCAATTTCCCTTTCTAGTGAACTCTGTAGATGCAAGCCAAGTGTAGCACGTTCGTTACAGGAACTCGAGATACAAAGTAGCCTGATTAAATAACGGATTCGAACTGCGTGCGTTCTAGAATCCATCCTATATCGTGGCTCGTTCTGTATCAATTAAAGGGAAAACATTCTTCGGTAATTAGCCGTTGGTATTACTTTCGTCTACGGTATACGGTCTACGATCTGTGTGCAGAAAGTAAACGCGATTAGAGTCCTTCTCCCATCGGGAAGAAGAAGCTTTCCTTTCGCGAGCATGCTGCAGCTAACAATAACATACCGCAGCAGGATCGGGCAGCAGTGATTCGTGAAAGGCTCCGGCATCTTTCTCTAAAATGCCACGTACACGCCGATCAGAAAGAGGATCCTGGGAACCGCCCTTTTATCTTCTGCATCATTCGTCTTCCTGGTTTCGCTCGATCGCTATAACGTTCGAGCGTTACCTCACAAATTACACGTAACGATGCCCGATACGGCTCGTTTTTACCGTATATTATTTAGCATTCTTTCGCGGAAGGAGCTGCGCATCGATTACTGAGGCTCAGGGAAACAATTTTCAGAGTACTGTGACATTTAATATAATTATATAATATTGTGATATAATTGATTAATTATAGTATATATTATTATTACTATGATAAATTAATTGTGAATTAATTAATATTGTAATATAATTGTAATCAAATATAATATTGTAATGTAGTTGTAATATAATATAATATTGTAATGTAATTGTAATATAAAATAATATTGTAATATAATTTTAATACAATATAATATTGTAATATAATTGTAATATAATTGTAATACAATATAATATTGTAATATAATTGTAATACAATATAATATTGTAATGTAATTGTAATATAATATAATATTGTAATATAATTGTAATACAATATAATATTGTAATATTAATTAGTAATATATTATTATTATATATTATATATTATCAATTACCTACCGCTAGCAATAGCTAACTATAACTAACTATAATTAATAATTACTAACTACAATAAAATGCCATGAAATGCAATAAAATGCAATAAAATACAATAACATGCAATAAAAATTGTGTAAAAAGTGAACCTGTCGCCTTTTGCTGCGCATCGTTCAATTATAATAACAGGAAACAACAAAACGGAATATTTATTGACAATTTTCATTGCAAACACATATCGTATTAATCCAAGAACGCGAAATATTCCGTTAAACTGTACTATTTAAAGTATAACCTTATGACTGGTCGTTCAATCATCTAAAAAAAGAAATTGAAATCGTTTCTTCCAGTTTAAAAAAAAATCATAGCGTTTTAAAAAGTGTTCGAATATTAACCATATATCCCAATGACGAGATTTCCATCAATTCTAATAATTCGTATCCAACTAGCGCGACGCGGTCCTCGACAGAATGTTTCCACCTGTATGCGTTTCCAATAAGACTCTCGTCTCTGGAAACCGATTCGGCTTCCACTGTGTTCCACAAATGCAAAAGGGATCGAGTCAGCCGCAAAAGCCTAACCTGGTAACTCTTCGAATATTCGAGATACAGTAGTATCTCCCTAACTGACGCTCAGATTCTGCACAAAAATGAACAATTTGAGAAGAGGAGATACGATTATTCAAGCCTTGCGGTTTATTTTTGTAGTTATAAATTGACCGCAATTATAAAAACGAGCCGCAAGGCTCGAATAATCATATCTCCTCTTCCCAAATTTTCCATTTTTGTAGTCAATCTATCCGCGATACGTTTCAACCGTCATATTTAATGCATATTCATACAGTGTGTTCGAAAAATCGTGGTGCAACCGGCACTAGGGTGATTCCACGTGCAAAACTAAGTCGAGAAAAAGGAATAACATTTTCTTATTTAAGGCTCCGTTTTCGAGAAAAATTCGCTTGAAAGAGCAATACAGTAATGTCTCCCTTACTGACGCTCAGATTGTCCACTAAAATGGATAATTTGGGAAGAGGAGATACGATTATTCGAGCCACGCGGCTTGTTTTTATGATCGTTGACAATTCGTAACTGTAAAAACAAACCGCAAGGCTCGAATAATCGTATCTCCTCTTCCCAAATTTTCCATTTTTGTGGACAATCCGAGCGTCAATTGGGGAGACATTACTGTAATATCATCGGGCGTCGATCGAATCGTTCGTTTATAAATCCGTTTCGCCGACTCGCAGAGATTAAAACTTCTCGATTCAACCGTGACTCCAATCATGCTCTGCTCGGCGTCTGAACAAAAAAAAATATTCTCTTCATCCGAGTAAAATTTGGCGACACGGCGCAGCTTCGCCGTAGCTTCGCCGTAGCCTAAGCTGCATCATTATTTCTGCAGGATTCGGATTAGGGAATCTTCATTTCGAGTCGCGTCGGTCGGGATTCGGGGATTCCGCTTGTTTATACAAGTCATGTTGGTTAATCGAGCTGCTTTCGTCCTGGACCCAGGGTCTCCGGCGTCTTCGGAACGCGGCCGAAGTTGTCTCGGAACTGCTGTTAGACGCCGAAGAAACACGAATCCTACTTCTTGACGAATAAGGTCGGAAGTTTAGATTAAGTTTTTTCGCAAACCCGGCTGTCTTAAGAAAAGTCGCGATCGGAATTTAAACTGGCGCGCGTGTGTTCTTTTCTTTCTTTCTTTTTTCTTTTTTTGACAGAACTTGATCCCAGTACGATGGAATAACGTGTTTTTACAAACGCGTCTTTCGCGCTTCTACTATTCATTCAGGGACAACCTGTCTCACGCAACTATACCTACGAACGATCGTAAACTCTCGGCATCGTTTCGAGTCGTAACAATCTGTTACCATTTTCACCGAACACGGTAAATCATCCCCCATTGACGCTCTCCGGTCGTACGCGGAAATGGACAATTTGAAAAGAAAAGATACGGTTTTATATTTATTTTTGTCTTATAATAATTTACTTATTTATATTATGTATATAAGTAATAATATAATAGTAATATAATAGTAATAATTATTATATTACTATTATATTATTACTTATATATATAAGTAAATTATTATTCTATTATTATTCTAAATTATATATATAATTTAGAATTTAGAATTACTCTTATATATATATAAGTAATTCTAAATATTCTAAATTCTATATAATACTATAATACTATACTATACTAATATAATAGTAATATAATAGTAATAGTAATATATATAAGTAATTCTAAATTCTAAATTCTATATTTATTTGTATTTCTTATTTTATATTTATAGTTACCGATGGTCAACAGCTACGAAAACGACGAATGCTCGGATAATCGTGTCCCCTATTCCCGAATTGTCCACTCTTGCGCCCAATCCGAGCGTCAATTTGGGGAGAAAATTTGCTGTACAGTAATGTCTCCCTTACTGACGCTCAGTTTGTCCACAAAAATGGACAATTTGGAAAGTGGAGATTATCCGAGCCTCGCGGCTCGTTTTTATAATCGTTGACAATTTATAACTATAAAAACAAACCGAAAGGCTCGAATAATCAACGTATCTCCTCTTCCAAAATTGTCCATTTCTGTGGACAATCTGAGCGTCAGTAAGGGAGACATTACCGTGCTCGTTGCTCGCGTTTCGGTTACCTAGAAGAATCGTGGTTCGGTCAACCGCGCGCCGCGGCGTTCCTTCCATCGTTCGGTTCCTGCGAAAACGAACACAGCAGCCGAAGCCGTGCGGCAAAAAATCAGGAGCAGAGTCCTTGGGAAAGGTAAGACCGAAGGAAGAAACGAAAGAACGGCGTGTCGGTGCTCTGATCGCGCAGATTTGCGGGCGCGCAACATTCACCGGGTCGAGCAGGGAGGAAGGCATCTTGGTGGGGAGGAGAGCCTTCTGGTTACGAAGGGAACTCTCGTCCTGGCTCCTGGTTATAAGGAGGAGGAGGAGGAGGAGGAGGAGGGATACGAACGATTGCGCAACAATGCACCGCCACCTGCACTCGTTTCGTCACACAGCTTCAACTAGCTTGACGGTGGTTGGCCGACTCGCATTACTTTCGCCAATTAAGTCCCGTGGACGGTCGTTGTTGTTCAACTTGAATATGAAATTCCACAATTATTCGGAATTCCAGCGCAATGAATGCGCCGGCCACGGTGACCTCCCTGAAGAAATCGGACCGAAGGCTGCGCTCTTAGCGCGTCCTGTGCATCCTGCGCGATCCGCGCGTCCTGTGCATCCCGTGGATCGGGGGGGAGGGTTGAAATGTTCCGAAAACAGCCGCTTCAAACCGCCATAAATTATGTAAAAAAAAATATAGACTTGGTATTTCTCACTTAAATGATCACGATGCGCAAATATTGAAGCAATTTGTTTTCTATGTAATTAGGCATTTTTTTTTATGTAATTTGTGATGCCGAGTTCGATCGCAATCCATCGATCATTGCGTTTACAGCAACTGTTTATCTCAGAAGTGGGTTTCGCGATTTTGATACGTTTGGAGAAAGCTGTCGAGCACAAAGATTTTGTTTTAATTTTGGCATTTCTAACGAATCTTCTTGTAACTCGGTAGCCCGTAGATAGCACGGTATGCTTCGTGGCACGTGCCATTTTGGCATTATTATTATTATTGGATGATTTCTCCAATAGCAGCTAACAGTAGCCAATTTTTATTTTGTTATTGATGTAAGGCGTCGCTCTTCGAAATGCGATCAAAGCGAACACTGAACTCCACGGAACTTGTAATTAAAAAAAGGAAATGAATTATATATATATATATGTTATATATAATTCATTTCCTTTTTTTTATTATTTTATATATATACATATTCGATTGGACATGGCACAAAAAACGTGAGAGATCAATAAAGTATCCTGTGACATAATTTAAGTACATACTAAGTACATTCTGTAAGAATTATTTATTTTCAAAGAACAAAATATTTATAAACGATGATGTAAATTTAGGATGACTTTTATGCATAATTTTTATCGGTTCCGACTGAAACAGCTATGAAGAACCCGAAAAAATCTCGTAACTGTTACAAGATACGTGTATTATACTAAACCAAACTGTTTGCTATCTAGCAAACCTTGAGAATTAATCAACGAGAGTGTACTTAAACGTAAAAATACATCGTCCATGCATAAATTATAAATAACTGTACAGAATATATCCTGAATAACTAACATAAATTATGTAAATGTAATTATGCAAATGTGATTCGCCTATAATGCGAAAATTATGAAAAATTGCTGATTTATATATGTAAAGAACGAAATTTTTGCCATGGTTACTATGCAATTCAATAGCTATCCTGTATGTCATTGGATGCTACTAATCACCCTTATTAGATTAGTGCAAGATAACGCATCTGCAAAACACGCATTGTCCTTCTGGCAATCAGAAAAGATCGCTGAGACACGTGTCCTACTAAGGTCGATGGAATTAAAAGTTAAAAATGTAAGTATATTGCTAAAACACTGCTAGGCAACAATGAAACTTCGACCTGAATTGTTTTAATCTTGTAGTTTTTAATTTAAAATATCTATCGAACTGGCGTTACGTTCACTCTCAACATTTGTCGTTACATGATTCACACATAGAATGATTAGAATTATGGCATCGATTATCAGAGTTAAATACGTTGGTAAGAACACTTTTTTTATTCGCACCCGATTATAAATTGAATTATACGTTCAATGTATAGCCTCAGTTCGCGAGAAATATGCAGATATTGATGCAACTCAAAACATCCTCTTGGTGAATATCAATTGTCCACTTAAACTGATACTAAAGTACATTAAAAGTACTGTGGGATTAAATGAAACAGGTAGGTTAATTATTATACTGAGATGAGATAAAAGTCTCAAACTATTTTTGCTGTGGCAATACAATAATATAAATACTACCAGATGAATTCGACTTATGTGATGAAGATCATTGTCGTCTAAAAAACGTTTCACTCTATGAGCCTCATGCTTCTGGTTTGAGCATCTTCCAAGCAGGTTTAACTTACTTGATAGTCATGTATGAACGTAAGTATAGCATCCTTACTCAAAATACTATTTAACTTAAATATCTCATTCACAGAGGACACAGATGGTAAGATCGTAAATTTCTTGCCACTTCTGAGTGGAAAGGATGCAAAAAAATGCACAGACATAATATTAAAAACTCAAATTACAAACAAGACGGCACCTTCTGTTAAATCTACAGTAAAGAAAAACAACAACAAAAATAAGATTCCACACAACTAGTTATAATAAACTAATAAAATTATATTGAACATATATTTTAAATCTTTATATATAAAATAATGATATTTACATAAAGTAAGACAATTTTTTACAAAAGGTTTTTATCAAGTTCATCGATAGTCATATCTTGTGGAGTTATATCATAGAACTTTCCATGTTTTCCTAATCCTTCTGCTACGAATCGTTTTGCCCCATTCACGCCATCCTCGAATAGTAGATGAGAACTATTATTCTTTTCAAATTGTAAAGCCTCTTCTAATTGTTTAGCAGAAAATGTAGCATAATTTGCTGATGCACGATCTGCGAGCATTACTTTTTGAGGAAATTTAACTAATGATTTAGCTAAATTAACTGCAGTGCCTATGACTGAAAATAAACAGACGCCTCCAGATTAGAAGAATTTATATTATGATAAGTATTTATTGTGAATTATTAACTATTCAGTTATACCTGCACCAGGAACTGTGTATCGATTAGCTAAACCCCAATTAAATGCTTCTTTTGCAAAAATAGCACGACCAGTTAAAATGACTTCCATTGCTCTTGAATAGCCGATCAAAGCTGGCAAACGAACAGTACCACCACACAATATAGGAATGCCATAACGCCTATTTAGAAATCCCATTACTGCACTTTCCTCCATTACCCTTAAATCACACATTAAAGCAAGTTCAAATCCTACTCCGACTGCATAACCATTTATGGCTGCAATTAATGGCTTTTTACATAGTTCAATTTTATCACCCTGTAAATAATTATCAATTAATGAATGAATTAATGAATATAATAAAATGAATGTCTCATATGCAATACATATGAATTTGAATGCCTACCAATGGTCCAAATTGAGGTAAAATTTCTTCATTCGTTCCATTGTATTGTGCAATTTCTTTCAAGTCATAGCCACCACAAAAATTACCTCCGACTCCATGAAGCACGCCAACGACAGACTTTTCATCATTGTCAAATTTATCTAATTCTTCTACTAATTCTTGCGTAGTAGCAACATCCAAACAATTTTTTTTGTCAGGACGATTTATACCAATAATAGCCACACCATTATAGTGGTCTGTTAAAATATTCTTTTCTAAAAACAGATGCAAATAAAACTGTATAAATGTATTATAAAATACTTATTATTATTATTTACGTATTATTATTTACCTTTTTGTTCTTTAACCTCTGCATTTTCATTCGATATTGAGGTTAAAGATCTACTCAAATAATTTCTACACAACCGATTGACAGTTCCCGATAGTTTATTTAAAGACAGCATTTGTGATCCTGAATTTGATTCAGAATTTACCAAATGACCTAATCTACGTCTAACAAATTCGTTATTTATATTAAATAACACGGATACTTTTTGAATCAAACATGCGTACCTGTCCAGGATTTGAATCTCGTTTCCTATTGGAGAAAAGTGAAAATCTATGTAATATAAAATTATGTAGATCTGAAATTTTCAGTCTTAAAACGTGATAAATGTTGAAGCTTGTAAATAGTATTATAGTAGCAACTATTCATAAGTAGATATGTATCAGCATTAATAATTACATATTAAAATCTTATACGTAATTATTCTTTTAATTCGAATTCATGAATCCGAATAAGCATACTTATAACTGTGTGATATAAAAAATGTATAAGTTCTAGCTGTGTTGCACGAAAAAGCTAGCTACAGAGGCACTATATGCAGTCAGTGTTGTAAGATTTGAAGAAATACTATCTCAGCGCCGTCAACGGTAGAGAGACGAACCTCGGGTTGTGAGAACACCACCCTATAGAATAATAAGTATTGTACATTACATAATTATATACCGATGTAGTATATGTCGTAAGTTGAAGGATCTGCGATTAAGATCAAGGCATTGGTATAAACAAAATAAAATAATACCAACACGTTTGTAAACTATTCTTTAAGAATAACATGGACTCGATTAAATGTACACAATTGTAAATTGCAGTAAACCATATTTATTTGAATAATTATTATTTGAATAGTAAATAGATACAATAGAGAACGCTTTTAGCAGGCCAACTTCCCAATAACGATGTTGAACTATCAATATCGTTTTCCGTTCCTTTCTAAGAGATGCATTATCAAGGCATAGAAGCATCGTTCGTTTCAAAAATCTTTGAATAATATAATTAGTAATAATGATATTAGGTAACCCGTAATTACCTCAAAGTTTAAAAACAATTAAAAGTATTTTTTTACCGTACAAGATAAATATTGCTAAACTCGCAAAACAGTTAAAATTTCTCACAAATCGTAATGGCATTATAATCATTCCTTGGCCTAAAATAACAAAATATTATGTATAATAAGAGATTGCATTGCGACTCTTTGTATCATCTGAGAAATGATCTTTTAATCATTGTTTATCGGACACATTTTTTTCCATCTTCTCTCTATAATATTATAATATTTTTCATGTCCGACTATTGAACATGTCTGTATCTTTAAATGGCATCGATATCAAAATCATCTTCATCATTCGAATCTTCATTGACAGCAGCAGGCTTCTGCGGTGACTGTTGTGGTTTAAATGACTGTTTGGCTCTATCATCATATTCAATCTACAAATACAAGAAAATCATTATGATCAGTCACCTTACCACTAAATTGATTCTAATGAAAATATCATCCGTTCCATAAATACTGACTTCTAAGTCGTCGTCTTCTTCTTCCGATTCTGAATCCTCTTCCTCGGCTTCTTTCAACCATGTTATGAACGGCGCAGCTTTATCATGAATTTCTTGAGACAAATCTTTTGATACATACTTTTTAGTAACTTTACTTGCCCATTCGAATAAAGCTTTCTCTTCCAAAATGTCTGCGTCATAAAAGAGCTGCGGACAAAGAATTTCTTGAAATTATCTACGTGTATCCTATATATTCCTCGTGGCTGAATTTCATATTTTTTTATGCTTATAATCACTGTTTAAAAAATTACACGATTAAACGGTACAAAATTCGGGAACGCTTCTTACCTTTAAAATTCCGGGTACTTTGGGCATCAATGAATCTTTGTGCAGGGCTATCACTTGCTCTATTCCTCTAATTAAATACTTCTGTGCCTTGGTATCATCGTGGGTGAAACGGAGTAACAGTACTCGATACTTTTTGGTTTGAGCAGCAATGTTCTGATCGAAGAGTAACTCGGCCAAGATCAAAGGTGCTTTCATCTTGATCTCTAGCCGTTCAGCCTCGGCGACTAATTCCTTATGGTTGTCCAGTTGGCCGGCATCCCGACGACACTTTACTAGCTTATAGAACATATCCATCCTTTCTTTCTCAGTCTTATCGAGATCATCGCTGATGGTCATGCCCTTCGCTCCCTCTGTCAGATCTTGCAGACGAGCTCTGACTGCTTCCTCCGACACGTCGACTGCCCAATTAACATCGTCCCCTTCTTCATCGGCAATCTTTTGAGGTACCTCGACCACGATATCCTTCGCGCTGGTCTCGTTCTCCGGCGAACCAGATCGATCACCGTTAGCAGTGGCGGTGGTGGTGGTAGTGGTTTCGCCGTTTGCGCGTTTAGAACGTTTTCCGCGTTTCCCCTCCGTTAAAGAACTGCCTTGGACTGCAGGATTCAGACTCGGTGGGTTCTTCAAGATATAGGTATTCAGTTTATGGTTGCTTTCCAATAATCCATGATGGCCACACGCCTTGCATCCCTGCGAGATGGTAGACTTTTTTGCGTTGACCACCAGCTCGGTCTCAGGATTATCGCAGGCTGGGCAGAGGACGTACTTCCGAATAAATCCGTCGAGGAGGTCTTGCAATTTAATGGCGTCGTGAGAACCGTTTACTATGAATCTTTCGTTTTTGAAATCGAATTGGGTCTGCGCTCCCAGTTCACAGCCGAAGTACTTGGTAGGATAGGTGGCGGGTCTGCCAATGGCTTTGGCTACATCGACCATGTTCACGATGACGGTCTTGATGCCGTTACCTTTGCCCTCGACCTTCGCCTGGATCCGCGGCATCTTGTAGCGATAAAACGCATCGCTGACGTTGCGATTCACGTTCACGCTCCCCATGGTGACTGTCCTGTTGGTTCCTACCCGTTGATCGAATATCTCCCTTCGAATACGACTGCAACCTCAGATGGAACGTCGTTGCGAACGCGCAACGAGAGCGACGGTTCAAGCCGTGATTCGGTTGTTGTTTACTAACTTTCTTGCTCTGGTCTCTTCGACCTCTATCGTTGCTTGGTTCAGGTAGGTAACGTCTTCGTCCTCGTCCTTCTGGATCTACTTTCCACGCTTCCCAGCGGCAGTTTGATTACTGTACAGCGACGTTGCCAGGTAATGGCTACCCGATGGTAGCTCGTTACGTGTCGAGTCAGGGTGATTTTCGTTGTCTGCGGTAAGGCAAGCCGCACTACCCACCGACGTCAGTCACGTTTCTCTGAACGACTGTAGCTTCCGATGCCTATTACTGCAATAGATTTATTTAATCAGTCATCCAATTCCAATAGCAAAAATACTCACATAAGAGGACGGTAAATGGTAAAAATTCATCAAGTTTGGATCTGACCTGCGATGAAAGTTTCTTAGAGGATACCATGTTACAGTAGTATAGGATCAAGAAAAAAAAAGGAATTCGAGTAAACATTGCCTAATTCTATTGTGTACATGTTTCAAGATTAAATCCTGTTTATCTGTACCCGGCAATAATAATACAATGAATTCATAAAGGGTGACCTCGATCTAATGATCAGCACACAAAGAGATTTTTGCTTATTTGTGGTACCTGTGTACCACTATTTCAATGTATACAATGTATTTTACAGTAGTGGAAGAGTGAAATGGTGAAATTAACCTGGAAAATTTTGAGGTCCTGTGCTTAGGCAGGACCAGATGGTTCAGAAATCGTTGGGTGGTATCTTGATACAGATATTGCCTCGGTTTGGTGAGCAGAGGGGGGTGGTTTTCAATGATCATACACGCTGCCTGTCCGTTGCTTGTGCCACTAAGAATGCCTGGGTACCAGGTTGGAGTGGTTAACTCGCAGGTTGCTCGCAACAAACGATTATACCGTGCGAAAGTGATGGTGTTGCCGTTTATAAATCGCTTGGACAATGTCCTACTATCGCCACCTTTGCTGTACACCGATCTTTTCCCTCTGGATGATATCCTGGATGTTTCTGTAACAAAATGGACCACGTCTAACTGACCATCCTGAGACTATAATCTAATTTTAAAATTAAAATAAAGAATTTGTATGCGTAAATATTGCTTTTACCCATCTAGATACCTAAAGATTATTATGTAGAGTTAAACTTGTCTATTCAGTAAGCAGCTTTTTAAAGGACACTAATACTATCTTAGAGTAACTATAGTATACTATAGTATAATATAGTTATATATTATATATACTATATTATAGTATAATATAGTATACTATAGTTACTATAGTTTCTATCTTAGAATAACTATAGTATACTATAGTATAATATAGTTATATATTATATATACTATAATATAGTATACTATAGTTACTATCTTAAAGTAACTACAGTATAAATAGAGTTAATTTCTGAATATTTTGCTCCTAATAACATTAAAAAATTATTGAAATCATATAATAGTGGATTATTAGTTTTCACCTCTTCACGACTTATTTTCATATGCAAAGAATCATTCAGTGTTTTTGTAAAAATATTTTCTCTCTATCTTTAAGTATTTTTAGAATCACTGTTTTGCAGTCGAACTTTTTAGAGGACGATTTACATCCTTTAAACAGTTCAAGCAACAGTTAACACTGGCAACAAAATCGCGACCTAACAATTCGCAGTCATTCTCTATGAACTTCTCCGCCGGAAACACGGCGTTTCTCTTGCGATCTAAGAACACCGGTTCACAACAGCACACAAACCTATGCTCGGTGAGCCAAACCATTTCAATTTGTGGAACCTAGCGCAGCCATCAGGACCGGTTCAGAACAGTGATTGGTGACACGAATTTGTGGCGCTTGCTATTCTTGTCCATTCGCGGGAAGAACACTATTAGAGTTTTGGTCGCGCGGTGCCTGTTAAAAACGTTCAGCGTGCCGGAGCATCGGTGATGATTTCTACAAGGGATACAACACACGCGTGCGAACGTATAGCGGATTGGTCATTTGTGTTCCGGTTGTTCGATTTGCCGTGACGCGTCGTTCAGAAAATTTTGCCGTGTTCCGCGTTTCATCAATTCGCCGCGGCTAACGCTCGTCGGGGTGACTTTTCGGCGGAACCGACCGTGCTAAAGGCATGATAGCAAAGGGTTGCGCGCGGACGTGTCTGCGACTGAAGGAACAATTCGGGCCGGCGGAAACGAAGCTGCGCGTATATCGTTACTGAACCACATCGTCTGTCGCAATAACTGACAAACGAAACGCACAATAAATGACGGCGTCGTCCGGCAAACGGTTCGATCGAATCATCCTTGGTTGCCAGTTCGAAAAAAATATTATACCGCTTTCCAATGTATCCTTAAATACAGGGTGTCTCGTTTAAGCGAGTATAGCGGGTTATCTCGGAAGGAGTTGTAGTTGTTAAAAAAATGTGGACACGTAGAAGAAGAATAAAAAATTATTCAACTGGTAAGTGAAAATTATAATAATAATAATAATAGTATGTATAATAATAATAATAATCTTCTACACGTAGAAGAATAAAAAATTATTCAACTAGTAAGTGAAAATTATAATTATAATTATAATTATAATTATAATAATAATAACAATAACAATAGTATGTATAATAATAATAATAATTTTCCACACGTAGAAGAATAAAAAATTATTCAATTAGTAAGTGAAAATTATAATTATAATAATAATAACAACAATAGTAGTGTATATAATAATAATGATAATCTGCTACACGTAGAAGAAGAAAAAAAAATTATTCAACTAGTAAGTGAAAATAATAATAATAATCGTCGAGTGCCCGCACACTTGACAGCGAAAAAGTGTAGCAATATCGTTGACCACAGATACACCGGCATCGCTAATATTCGCTTTCTTAATATGCAAACATTTAAAACATATTCTCCCGCAGTATTTGAACGGATCGCGGGACAGTCCCGATATTCCCGATTGGTTTTGTTACGTCGATGAAATCCTATTATGCGAAAACACAGCGTAATCCGCTTTCGAGTGATACTGTAACAAGGCGTCGCATTCGTGCTGTAATCATCGGATGCAACTGAATCACGTAAATCGTTCGCGAACAGATAAGGGCTGATTGTTAATCACTCGGCGAACGTGAAAACTCTTTCGCCGCGGAAGAACTTCTATCGTTCGGCTCGCCGTCGCAACATTATTTCGCTTCTTTCCTAAAAACAAATTATTCAACCAACAAGCGAAAATTACAATCGATAATCGATGGTGTTAGCAATACCATCCTCAATCCCTGTATACAATATGTCATAATTGCGGTAACCTTATCCTTAATAATTTGTAGAAAAAAACGAGTTTATTATCATTTACGAGGAGGCTTAAATTGTTCGACGATAATACGAACGTTTATTTCCTTGCAGTATGGTATGTTTAACAGTAGGTGGAAAATTGGAGGCGCGCTCTTTCTTGACATTTTTTACGGACTCGATTATCTGTGAATAGATTGGAAAATTTGTTTCCCGACCGATTCGTGCCACACGCAATTTGCACACCGAAGCTTCCACTTTGCAGCTGTTTACAGCTTTCCTTTTTAACAATTATACTTTGGCGTACGATTTCTCTTGCTGTTAGCGATTTCATCGAGCTTCGACCAACCAGGAATTTAAGTCTACGGTAAACTCATTTGTATATGATATATATTTATATATTTTTATATAATTTTATTTTATAATCTTAATATTATATATAATTATATAAATATATTATACAAATATTATATAATATTTATTTATTTATATTATATAATATATAATATAAATATATAAATTAATATTATTTTATTTATATATATTTATATATTTCAACGGTGTTTCAAATTTGTAGCATTTTAGATAGAACCGACGATCTTGCGTCCGCTGCATCGTGCAAATGCAGTTCGAAAAGAAATGAATTGTGAACGGTAGAGGCTCTTCAAACTCGAAACACCTCTGCGGTTCTCCTCTCCCTTCCATTTTCGAATTTGCTATAGCACATTACGTGATTCAATTACGTTCCCATACGTAACTTCACATCCTATTTGGAGCAGTTGCGAAGTACTACAATTGTACTTAAATGCCAAGCGATCGTAGCAACGTTAGTCGCGAATATGACGCAAATCTGCGAAACAACTGACTATCGGCGCGAAAGTTATTGTCGAATCTGGCCCGACATGCGACTGCGAGGGATTAAACCCTTTTAGTGCCGGTCGCAAACGTTACGCCGAAGCGGAAATTGCTGATGCAATTCGCTAAAGTTTGAGAAACAAGATATAAAGTTTTTATGAGAAACGGTAATTACTATAATCTTCGGGCAAGATAAAAGCAACTCAAGTTAATCGTATGATATGCAAGCTAGAGGAAAATGTGTTTTCTCTCTCAATAATAGTCTTTTTACTATTTAGATATAATAGATATACATTGATTTAAATATAATAGTATAATATAATATTATAAATATTATATATATAATAATAATATTATTAATAATATTATATATATATAATAATATTATTATATATTATTATATATGTAATATATAATTTATATGTAATTTATATATATTTATATTATATATAAATATTACTATATTACCTATTATTATATATTATTATATATTATATATAATATTCTTATTATAATTATATTATATATATTATATATTATTATTATAATTACGTTACATATATTATATATATTATTATATGTATATATGTTATTATATATAATAATATATATTATATAATATTATATACAAAATATATGACATAATATACATTATTTAAAATAATGCAACAATATCCTCCAATTCTCCTAATGTGTTACAGTTTTCTATTGGACCTATTAATTTTTGCCATAAACGCACAAAAATCCGCGGTCCGGTAGTTACATAATTCGTCAACATCAAGTCGATTTAATCGAATATCCGTCGATAAATCGGAAGTTCAGCGTACGAATAACTTTTGCAGCAACCGTACGTTTTTCCGGGGTTGCGAATAGCAAAATGTAGAAACTTTCTCGCGGATAGCGAGCAATTCGCTGGCGGTTCATCGACGCGCCCCGTGAAATATTCGCGTCCTCACGTGTTGTGCACAGGGCCACCCCTTCCTTCGATGCCGGTCACGCGGAGCGAAATAACACCCTAGAATTCCGTACGCGGGGGCGGCCACGGTTTTATCCGTAGCCGACGGCCGTTTATCAACACGGCGGCGAGCAACGAAGCTGCTGCATTCGCCCACTCTATCCTCTATCGATCCATTTCTAATGGAAACAGAATTTCATATCGAGAACCAGGAGCGGCTCGGGTTCCAGAATAGACGATACAGCGGGGGCCTCGAGTATCCGAATTGGCAGAGGGGCGCGGGGGTAAACGAATTTGCAGTCAACGAAACGCATATTTGCGCTCTTTTCGTGGCCATGCATAAAGCCAATCGGTGAGTCCAACGTCTTTTTCAGCGGTTCAAGATATTTCTTAGCGTCAAAGCCTTTGGTTCTAGATGCGATATTTGATTCCTGTGTTATATGCCAATATATATATATATATATATATATATATATGCCCTATATAACAAAATATATAATGAAATATTAATATGAATACATATAAATATTAAAAAATGTATAAATATACAAATATAAATATCTAAATATAAATAAATATAGATATTTAAATATAAATAAATATAGATATCTAAATATAAATAAATATAGATATCTAAATATAAATAAATATAGATATAAATATAAATAAATATAGATATCTAAATATAAATAAATATAGATATAAATATAAATAAATATAGATATAAATATAAATAAATATAAATATCTAAACGAAGACCTCGTTACAAATTAATTCCAGGAGAATTCGATTGTCTGGGTTTCAATTCAAAGAAGATTTCTCTCCGTAAACGTTGAACGGCGTTTAACCGCGTCGCGACGAAAATTTACTCGACCGGCGACGACGCGTCGCCCGAAATTTCGGGCCTCCGTTACCAGCAGATTATCGTCCGATCCGCGGATAGAGCGTGCCAGAGAACGCGTTAATGGAGTCCGTACGCCATTAAGTCGCTATTTGGCCGGCGATTATACGGTGCGGCGACCTTTATCACGATCAAACAATGGAGTTTGACGTCGATACACGTTGTACAAGTTTCGTTCGACGAGAATGGCCATCGGTGCTGTCGAACAAACAGAGAGAGAGAGAGAGAGAGAGAGAGAGAGAGAGAGAGAGAGAGATTGTTTTCGATCGGGGATGTTCCGACGGATCATTCCCTTATCACCAGGCTCGTTTTTATTGCTCGGGGCAGACGGCGAAACGAGAAATCGTCTACTCGAAAACGAGCCTCGCACGATGATTTCGAGCTGGTCCCCCAGATTCGAGATCCCGATTCCGTCCCGACTGCGGAATATCGGGCAGCAGTTACCGCTGAAGAGGCTTCTGAAGAACAATCGGGAGGTATGCCCCGCGAGAAGGTAAATCGAGAGCAGGGGAATAAATCGATGCGCCAGAGAGAGAGAGAACGAGCAAGACCGAGAGAGACCGAGAGAGAGAGAGAGAGAGAGAGGAGGGGGGCTGCTAGAGCCTAAAGGAGTGCCTGACACGTACCACCGTGGAAGACTAAATAGGACCATGCGAATAGGACCGTTCGACAGCTTGTATTCGATTTAATCCACCGTTGATTCCGCGAAGGAATCCTCGATCACGGCATCATCATCGATCGCGGGCTCCCATCGCGCGAATCCCATCGTTCGCCGGCGAACAAACAACCGCCGTCCAACCACTCCCACCGGGGTCTAGAACGAACACGACGTGTCCGCGGCATCCGCTGCGAGCCGAAGGTAGACAACGACGAATACGTCTACGTGGCAAGCGCCGTTTCGAAGCGAGAAAACCGGTGCACACGGCGGTCACGTTGCACCGTATCACACAGAATGCGCGAGGAGGCCACGTCGATGCACGTCACGCAGCTCGTGGAACCGGGCTTAAACGGAGCCGGAGAAGAGCGCCCGCACCGGCGTGAGCTTGAGGGGAAGATCTTGGAACGAGCTGCGGAACGAATCGGCGACGGCCACGGACGGATCCGAATCACCTGGTGGTCGCGTGGATGTGCGAGAACCCGAAGAGTCTCTTTCTCTCTGTGGTCGGTCGGGGCGGACCGATGTCTGTGATCGCGAACATATGTTCCACCCGATCCTCTCTCGCTCGGCGAAGCGTCCGGGGCAACCCCGGCGCGAGGATCGTTACCTGCTCGGTACAGACGCATAAGTCGTGATTTGCCAGCGTGGCCGCAGCTGCCGGTACCCTCGGTGTCTTCGTCGGGACTCTCGCTAGGCGAACGGGATCTGCTAAATCGAGGAAAGAAATCCGCGTGGTTCCGGTGCTGGTTTCGGGCCGGGTCTACGCGCTCGCTCGTACTCGGCTCGCCTGGGGCACACGCGTCGCGGCGGCGGCGGCTGCTGATTGCGGGCCTTCTTCTTCGTCTCCTCCTCCACGTTCCCGTCGTCGTCGTCGTCGTCGTCGTCGTCCCGGTCGTTCTCGTCGTGCCCGTTCTGATTGCCGTAGTCGTCGTCGTCGTCGTCGTCGTCGTGGCAGTCGTCGGCGACGAAGTCGTTCTACGTGGATAACGTGGTGGCTCTCTGGCCGGCTGCCGTGAACTCGAGTCCTCGACGTCGTCTGTGCGTCGCGGCAACTCTCTCCGGTCCCGGATCGACCTACTCCAACGGGTCCGGCGGTCGCGCACGCGTCCTCCGGCCCCACCGGGAGGATACCACCGTATATTGATCTCGACGTGGCCCGATCCGGACGTAACGAACAACGCGCCGGAATTTCTAGTATGCTGTGTGCCGCCTCTCCGCCGACGCCGCGCGCGCTGGACTCTTCGGGCAAGGTCAGATTTCAGCGATCCAACGCCACGAGGACCGGCCGATGCTGCCGCACACACTCCGCGGGGTCTAGGTGTCCTCTTCTTCTTCTTCTTCTTCTTCTTCTTATTCTTCTTCTTCTTCTTATTCTTCCTCTTCGTCGTCGTCGTCGTCGTCGTCGTTAGGCGATACGTGGGTGCACGGCTTTCAGGCGGTTCCCGGATCGCATTCGTTTCAGACGCACCGATCTGCGGCAACTAAATGTTCTTTCTCAGTTCTACACGCTGGGAATATGTTGGGTGGATAGTACGTTCTTCATGATTGGACGATTTGGGGAAATTGTCCTTGTTCGAGCCTCGAGAGGCGTTTTTATGGTTACCGATTTTCGGCGATTACTGACTTTCTTTATATACTGTAATGAATGTTAATTTTGTTTTAAGTTCGATGAAGATGATTGTATCCGTCACGGTTTAGCCGGTTATTTGGCCAAATCGGGTCTCTAGTCCAGCAAGAAAAAGTAAAGCAAAATGATGGAAGAATGTAGTAAATTATAATATAGTATACTATAGTATACTATACTATAATATTACTATATTATAATTTACTACATTCTATAGTATAATATAGTATACTATATATATAATAATTATATAATAATTATTATAATAATAATTATATAAATTATATATAATAATATTACTATATATGTAGTAATATTATAAGTATATAATATATAGTATATATATTATATAACTATAATATTATAGTATATAATATATAGTATATATATTATATAACTATAATATTACTATATATATAGTAATATTTTTCCTAAATTGTCCATTGCTGTTTCCAATCTGAGCGTCAATTAGGGAGAATTTACTGTACACTCGGCGACAGAAAGACAGCATTACGTGAACATGTTCTTTTTAACCTTTGAAGATGTTACAATGTTGGTACGTAATATGTTTATTTTATTGGTCTTGGACGGCGCGGCAGCGCATGGTTAAATTTTGCATCGGTTGAGAGGTGCCAGCACGTAAATTCTCGTGTACGGGATACCTTTTTGCTTCCAACAGCTGGCTCGAGCACGGTTCGACGAAGTAAGGAGAGTAGATATAACGCGCGGAAGCGAGATAGGGTGCCGGTTACTGTGCGATAATCAATTCGTTGTGCCTTTGGTTTGTTTTCGAGCACAATTGATTTTGGATGCATTGAATTCGGGACGTTCGAAAAATTCGAACAATTTTTTAACCCTTTGCACTCGAGTGGTGACCCACCGAGAGTGCAAAGGGTTGTAAAATTGTTACATCACGTTCCAAGATAATTTTTACATTACAAAAGCTTAGATATAAAAAAATTATTAAAAGTCTAATTGTTGTACGAGTCACAAGACTAAATTTTATATGCATAAAATGCATATAAAATTGTCATATAAAATAGAAATACCATAAGTCAGAAGAATGAATTTAGATTTATAGTCAAAATGGCTTCGCGTGCAAAAGGTTAAATGAATAATGCTTCTCTGGCTACTTATTTAAATGTGGACTAAGAAAAATTTGGTTTTCCGTTGTATGTTACATTTTGCCACGATTATGCAAGAAACATTTGTAGCTGTGCTATCATTTTGAAGGCTCTCGGCTATTTGACACCGACGTCTAAGTTCAACGTTTATTTCAAGCCACCATAAAAAAGAAGCTGGATATACTCCAAACACGTATATCAATACTATTGCAAATTTAAAATTGAAATATAATAAGAGAGTTGTAGTTTCCTTTTTTTTTATTTTGACATAACATTGACCAAATCAGACAGTTTACTATCTTCCTGTCGCGAAGTGTAGGATTGCGATTTATGATACAACATCTAACTGTACCCAGAATTATGAAGTACACAAATCTGAAGTTTACAAATACTTTGTCGACCTCGAGATTCTCGTTTTTGTAGATCATCTTAGAACAGTCGATTAGAGTAACGTCCCTAATTGATTTCTGAATAAAAAAAAAAATGTAACATATTGTATTCGATAAATGAGCCGTTTATTTTGAAAGCGGCATAAGTCACTTTACCGTAATGAAAAGTGGTGATTTTTTAATGTTTATACGAAATTATTTATACTGAGATATATCAATATATATTGTATCAATAGATATATCAATATATATTGTACCATCGATAGATATATCAATATATATTGTATCAACAATAGATATATCAATATATATTGTATTATCAATAGATATATCAATATATATTTTATTATCAATAGATATATCAATATATATTGTATTATCAATAGATATATCAATATATATTTTATTATCAATAGATATATCAATATATATTGTACCATCGATAGATATATCAATATATATTGTATCAACAATAGATATATCAATATATATTGTATTATCAATAGATATATCAATATATATTTTATTATCAATAGATATATCAATATATATTGTATTATCAATAGATATATCAATATATATTTTATTATCAATAGATATATCAATATATATTGTACCATCGATAGATATATCAATATATATTGTATCAACAATAGATATATCAATATATATTGTATTATCAATAGATATATCAATATATATTTTATTATCAATAGATATATCAATATATATTGTATTATCAATAGATATATCAATATATATTGTATATTATCAATAGATATATCAATACATACAGTATCCTGAGATAACAAATACAAGTAAATCTTCTCGAAAGTTAGCATCCATATTTTGAAACGTTTTAAAACGCAAACCCTTATATATATCGACTTAAAAACAAAGTGACTTATGCCACTTTCAAAATAAACGGCTCAAATATAAAGTGAATCATGCTCGAAAACAAAGCAAAGTCGTAGCAGTCGGTCAACCCACAGTAACCGACTCATAAGCGTTGTTATAGTTCCGAAGTTCGTCAGAAAATAACGAGTTATAAAACTTAGGCGAATATCAACTTAAGCGAATCAATAATAATCGTGTATGTCGTAGTGCAAGGATAAATGCTTCGCGTATGTCTTTCATCGATTTCATTGTTACGTTACGGTGACATCTGCGAGACCAACGTTTCTTATACTACGTAGAAATATAATAAATGCAAGATTAAAAGAATAACTATTATGATAAAGCTGACAAGCCGTTTTCGCCTCGCGGACTTTTTGTGGCTGCAGAGAACTCACGGTGATCCCATTAAACGATTTACCTGTTGATTATTTTTAAATAATCGCCTCGTTCACGTGGTAAATAAGTGTGTCGCGTTTGTAGCGAGAGAAAGGACAGTGTACTGTGCACTTACTCAAGCAGCATGCCAACTAACGTATAATTACAAAGGGCTACTTTGTACCGTATATATCGATGTAAAACGTACCCATAGAAAATGTTAGTTTACCTAACAAATCATGAACTTATTATTATTATTATTATTATCCAATTAAAGGATAAAGATAGCTTACGAAAAAATACATTTTACATCAAATTTGTTCTACCATAATCGAAAAAAGTAGGTACGAAGGGTAACCGTATGCTAATTATCAGATCATTTTCTTGACGTTGTTGCCTTTAAAGATAACTATTGTCCACGAATTTCTCGAAGATCAGATTTCCCTTTCCGGAAACTTTATGTACAATTTAATATCTTCAAAATGGAAAGTGAATAATTATTTTCACTGATACTATTATTAATACTGCTATATTATACTATTATATTATATATATTATACTATTAATTAATAGTATTATTCAATGAAGCTTAGTATTTGCTAGTTATATCTTTATGTACAATTTAATATCTTCAAAATGGTAAGTGAATAATTATTTTCATTGATACTATTATCAATACTGCTATATTATACTCTATTATATTATATATATTATACTATTAATTAACAGTATTATTCAATGAAGCTTAGTATTTGCTAGTTATATCTTTGTGTACAATTTAATATCTTCAAAATGGTAAGTGAATAATTATTTTCATTGATACTATTATCAATACTACTATATTATACTATTACATTATATATATTATACTATTAATTAACAGTATTATTCAATGAAGCTTAGTATTTGCTAGTTATATCTTTGTGTACAATTTAATATCTTCAAAATGGTAAGTGAATAATTATTTTCATTGATACTATTATCAATACTGCTATATTATACTATTATATTATATATATTATACTATTAATTAATAGTATTATTCAATGAAGCTTAGTATTTGCTAGTTATATCTTTATGTACAATTTAGTATCTTCAAAATGGTAAGTGAATAATTATTTTCATTGATACTATTATCAATACTGCTATATTATACTATTATATTATATATATTATACTATTAATTAACAGTATTATTCAATGAAGCTTAGTATTTGCTAGTTATATCTTCATGTACAATTTAATATCTTCAAAATGGTAAGTGAATAATTATTTTCATTGATACTATTATCAATACTGCTATATTATACTATTATATTATATATATATTATACTATTAATTAATAGTGTTATTCAATAAAGCTTAGTATTTGCTAGTTATATCTTTATGTACAATTTAATATCTTCAAAATGGTAAGTGAATAATTATTTTCATTGATACTATTATCAATACTGCTATATTATACTATTATATTATATATATATTATACTATTAATTAATAGTATTATTCAATGAAGCTTAGTATTTGCTAGTTATATATTATTAAATATTGAACAGATATCCTGAAAATTCCTGAATATTTGACACGTTATCGTTTCCAAAATATGTGAGATCTTCTTAAGTTCTATAATTATACTATAAATAAAATATACACTATAATATTCTAAAATAATTCCAAGGGAACCACTAAAATAAAGCATACAGCATAACGAAATACAACGAAAAAAGCGACGGTTCGACGAACGACGAAGATATTACTCTAAATGACGAAAGCGACGATGAAGAAAACTATGGCATTTACGACGCGGAATTATTATTATTATTGCACAGGGCTTTACTCTTCCCACGGTGAACGATATCGATTGAATGTATAAAGTGTTATCGTCGATACCACGAAGACCGTGGTGCCGAAGAAACACACGTTTTATATGCCCAATATGCGAAGAAAGTGGAAGGAAAAAAAGATCAATTTCCGTTTGAGCTTCCAATGCCGAAAAAAGCTCTTCCCGTTTCGTCGATAAGTAATACCGTATATAAAGTTGCGGAGCTGTCGCGTCGTGCATTCTGCGAGAGGAACGAGGAGAGGACCAGAAGGTATCGGCTTGCGGAATAGGACGCGGCGTTCGCCTTATCGTCTCGACGGCTTCCATTTCACAACGGCATCGAGTTTAGGCGTCGTCGTCGCAGCGATGCGGCCGACGCGCGCGGTGTTTCGTGCGCGCAACAGATCACGGCTCTGTATTTTCGTGCGGGTTTATTATCCATCGCGTCCGGTCCGTTTACATGCATTATGCATTGCTCCAGAATGCAATCAATCATTTCTGACGGTCGGATACGTTTGGGTGAAGGCCAAAACCGGCGGGTTGCGTTGCGAAAAGATGTATCGCGGCTGAGACAGATCCAATGCGATAATGCCGCATGCGACTCCCTTATGCAAATGCGCGTTGCACCCGCTTCGACCCGAGCTGGCTGGGTGAAGGTTGCGTTGCTGGCTGCGTAAACGGGCTCGTGTACACGCCGCGACCGTCGCTGTGTGTCGCGCGCCGGTTCCGCGATAGCGCACGGTTAAATTTACGGAAAATCGGTGCGGTTAAATTTATACGACCCGGACCCCCACTCTTCCCCCACCACAGCGTTTCCAGATCGCTGGATACACGGGGATAGGAAATGGCTATAGTAACACGCTATAGTAACACTTGCAGTAAAACATGCGAGATAATTTTGTTTTCAGTAATTTTTCTCTTACTTTTATAATTGTAGCAACAATGGATAGGGTTACTGGCGCCAGTTCCGCGATAGCGCACGGTTAAATTTACGGAAAATCGGTGCGGTTAAATTTATACGACCCGGGCCCCCACTCTTCCCCCACCGCAGCGTTTCCAGATCGCTGGATACACGGGGATAGGAAATGGCTATAGTAACACGCTATAGTAACACTCGCAGTAAAACATGCAAGATAATTTTGTTTTCAGTAATTTTTCTCTTACTTTTATAATTGTAGCAACAATGGATAGGGTTACTGGCGCCGGTTCCGCGACAGCGCACGGTTAAATTTACGGAAAATCGTTGCGGTTAAATTTATACGACCCGGGTCCCCACTCTTCCCCCACCGCAGCGTTTCCAGATCGCTGGATGCACGGGGATAGGAAATGGCTATAGTAACACGCTATAGTAACACTCGCAGTAAAACATGCAAGATAATTTTGTTTTCAGTAATTTTTCTCTTACTTTTATAATTGTAGCAACAATGGATAGGGTTACTGGCGCCGGTTACTGTGGTGTGATCAATTGCTGTGTCTTTTGCTTGGTTTTCGGGCATAGTTAACTTTATATTTATCGAGTATGATATATCACATTTGTTTGCTTTTTTTATTCTGTAAATGTTTTGATAAAAGAATTCAAACGAACGAAAAGCACAGCAACTGGCCACACGACAGTAACCACTGTTCCACTACACCAGCTGCGATTTTTCTGATTCATACGAGTCCAAACACGATGTAAATCGGACTACGATTTATTATTATAGACTGCTTATTAATTAATCCGAGAGCAGCTTAAATAAATCCGATTTACATTGTGTTTGAGCTCATTTGAATCAGAAGAATCTCGGGTACCCATTGATACTGCATTATGAAGGTAAGGAAATAATTACGGGAAATGATATTTATTATTACCTTTATTTAGTTGTTTCAATAAAATAGAGATATTATTGCATCTAATTGCACTTTATATCTAATTCAGTGTCTTTGTATTTCGTACAAAGTCATATAAATCTGTAAAAGATACTCGCAACGTTCGCATCTCCAGAGAATAAACAATCGATTGAAGCGATACACGTTATTTTCAATAAGCATTTTAATGAATTCCTCCATTGCAAAACGAATTTCACAGATCCAAAATTAGCATACCCGAACATCCGTTCGAAACAGGTGTTGCGAGCATTATTTATGCGAACTTTTTTTTTTTACTGTCTGGACAGATTTTAGCAGAGGCTCGGTTTCACCTAGCGTTGAATCTTAAACTTTCTAAAAATATCTGACACGCTGCAACTATATACGCCGAGCATCCTTGCACGAGCTCGCATCGTTAAATTTATGAAAAAAAGGGTCTGGTTAGGTATAACTTATGAAGGAAAAGGATGTTGAACTGAAACTTTTTTTAGTACGTTAACTACCACACCCCGGTATCCATAAAAAGAACACACAAAATTAGAACAACTTGTTTCATAATATAAGGGTAGAAAAGGCAAGATTTGTTGCAGCAATTACTTTTACAACCCTCTTGCACCTAAACAAAGACTTTTCAAACTTTAGAGACTGTAATAAATTTTCCAAATTTGCCAAATCGGGTCAACTCCATCAAGAAAAAATTGAGAAAAATGATGGAATAGTATATGTAGCAAATTCTTCTTAATTAACGCTCAAGATATTTGCTGCCGATTCCAAAATATTGTTTATTTTTATATTTATTAATATTGATATTAATATTGATATTAATATTAATATAAAATATTAATTAAATATAATATATTATATTTATATTTATTAATATTGTTTATTTTTATTATTATACGAAAATAATCACTGAAATTCTAAAAAATATATGTACGATACTCGAATGCCAAAATGTCAATCATCATATTCGTCTCAACTACAATTTTTCCATTTTTGATATTGATGGACATTTGAGAAGCGATTAAAATTTATTAAAAGACGATATAACAAAGTTGACTAGATTTTTTCACTTTGATTGTGACCACTTCACGTAGAAACAGCGCTGAGTGTATAGCAGCTAACTGTACAGTCATAAAGAAATTGGAGACTTTTATGACACGCGCAATGGCAAGTTTAAGGTCAAACACACCTGCACATTATGCAGTGTGCATAGCAATTATGTTAACCGTGTGCATAGTAGTTATGTGTGCCATAATTATGTTAACATCCGGAAAGGGGTGAGTCCTGAGGTCATTCGAAGTAACCTTTTCCATAGCGAAAATGCAATCCGCGGCTATGATTACGTGTTATCAACGAAAAACACTGACCAATGAGAGGCGAGATCGGCCGCCTCGCGTCAGCTGATCTCTGAAAGCCTCACATTGGCCGGTGTTTAGGTCACAGGCACTTCTTATGTTTATACAGTGATGGGTCCTACTCCTGCACACCTCCAGGCCGCTCCGTTACGCTGATCCGTTAGCGAGGGTCGATATAGAAATTGTCTTTGCTCTGATTCGCTGACGGTTCACTGCTGAGATAGGATCCACTGTGGATTGGATGCGCAGTAAAATGGTGGGGATGTGCACGCCAGCTTAGGGAGTAAGAAAATCATGCTGTAGTAGGTCCCATTACTGTACCGCGATACAGATCAGAAGTTTTCGACTCTCTGTTCGCATTTGTCAGAATTATTCTGATTCTTTCGTATCTGGTATATGAATAAAAGTATCCTCAAAGAATGATTAAAAAAAAGAACTATATAAAAAGTAAAAGTAGTACTATAGTACTATAATATAGTACTATAATAGTACTATAGTACTATAATATATACTATAATATAGTACTATAATATATACTATAATATAGTACTATAATATATACTATAATATAGTACTATAATAGTACTACAGTACTATAATATATACTATAATATATATAGTACTATAATAGCACTATAGTACTATAATATATACTATAATATATACTATAATATATATATAGTACTATAATATAGTACTATAATAGTACTATAATAGTACTATAGTAAAAGTAAAGCATAATAGTTGTGGTTTATATAAAATGAAATGGCAAATTTCTAAATTGTTATTACTGAAATAGATTTATATGAAAAACAGACCTTCTGGCGCAAACCTACCCTATTTCACCAGAAAAAGTTTTGCTATCTCCCGATGTTGGTCCAATATCAAAGAAATTTATTTTATATATAAAAAGCTAAATCAAGCGCATCGCCACTAAGATTCAAACTATCTTCAAAACATAAAATTACCAGATTTATCGTGTAACCGTCTAATATGAATGATCAAAGTATATTAATAATATACAATATTTTCTGTCTGTACCAAAATGATGGAGAAACATTAACCAAATAGCCCGCAGTTGAGATAATACGCGTGAATAAAATATCCGAGGCTGTAACGTGTTATCCCGGGATAACGAGAGCAACAAAGTCGACCCAAGAGGGAGCAAGAAATTATTGGAATACGAGGCGCGAGAAAACGACGGAATTGATAACGCTGGCCGCCCGGGGGATGCGTCGCAGGAGATAATTGTGCGTTGACCGAACTTGACACAGAGAAAACGGGCGACGCAGCGCTCTCTCGAACGGGATCGATCGGGTCAGCTAGCAAATTGTTTACTAGAGCAAGTTTAAAATGCAACGCTATCTAGCAACTTTCACTCCGCGGGAACGGTTACGTAAAGCTGCGTGCGCGGCTCGAAAACGAAGCGATCCTTCGAGAAAGCCGTGGGCGAATGATATCGTGGGATATGGGCTGTATGTGCTTGCATGGCCGTAAGTACCGAATCGTGTACAGGCCAAGAGAAAGAAGTGCGACCACACCTCCACAGCTTATTATACTTTCTGGGCGTCGGTGAAACGCCGACACAACGAGTTTAAAGTTATTTCCGAGATTTTCCCACCGGGAAAGCTCTCGCCTCCCATGTGGCTAAAAATAATTGCTAATTATGCTGTAACACAGAAGTACTGCAAATATTTCTGCGCGATTCATTTCGATCGGCTTTGCGTAAATACGGAAATAAAATGCGTAAACGGATCGATGTGACACAATTTTCAGAAATTCTTTCCGCGAAAACTGTAAATCGTGCATCGTTTCGTTTATCACAATCTATTATTTATAATCAGTTTACTGTGCACGTCGAACGTTGTATCTTTGTTCCACTAAATTATATAAGCGAGTTTCTATTTCGAGCAGTATATTTATTTCAAATACGTAATCATAGATAACCAACAGGAACAACTAATGTTCGAACTGCGAGCGCTGAAGCAGTTTTGAACGGTGTTACATGTTGCTTCTCGTAACAATTGGTGTGCTATCATTTCCGAAAATCTTTCGACAACTGAGAAAATAGCAAGTAGAAAAAGAAACGGACGATTTAGGCTCTCGACTCGATAATTGAACGTTACTAAAAACGTGTGCGCCTTCAATTAAACGAGACCCTAATGTGTCTTACGAGACTTAATGATACGTTTCTGGTTCTAAATTATTCGCTTTACAGACATTAATATTAAATGCTTCATTGCACACGTTGCAGAAACATAGAGTGGAAAAAATGATGAACGAGAAAAACAGATTTGAAAAGTGCTGGTTCCACGAAAAGTATGTAACGCTCAAGGAAAAGACTTTTCATTGATCTGACGGCGTACGAAGAATGTTTAGCATTTACTGCAACGCGAATCGTTAAATAAATAGAGTTATCTATGACGAGCGATTAAACGCCTTGCGTAACGAAACCGATGATGAGTCTCGATCGATCGGAAGAAAAGAGATTGGAAAAGTTCTACTGCGAAATCTTATTTTCGACCGACCACGCATCCTTATCCGAAGGTTCTTGCAAACCGTGAATAGTCCAAGCGCAATAGTACACTCATTGCCACCGTCGAGACGCAGCAATAAAAAGTCGGTGTAATTTGATCAAGAAAAATATTTCTTTAATAGTCTTGAAAACATTACAGTTTGTACGAATACAAATTTGTAAAAATCAACAATTCTCGATTTTACATAGCATTGAACATTGATTGGCAAACAGTTCAATTGCAATACCTTTTTAATGCATCGTGTACCTAACATGAGAATATATGATAATAGGTCACAGATCCCCTGAATAATTGTACTACGAGTATAACAAGATTGATTAAACCATTTTACGGAAAATACAAAGATCACGATCGACGCTTTATACGTGACCCTGTTAGCATATTTATTATTTGTTCTTTTTCTTTTTGGTAAAACAGCGTTAAGTACCTTCCGATCAACCTAATAATAAAATCGGTGTCACCTCGACGACGACGGAAGTGTTTGCTCACTCACGCCTTTTGTTCTCAAAAGATGGCGCAGCTAGAACCAATTTCCGGTCCACAGCCATGGCCGGCTGAGAACCACTGATGAACTGATTAAGAGGTATTTATTATTTTGCATCGCTATCGTGCGGCTATGCATACTTAAGGGTCAAAGCAGGCCATCTTAAGCCGCAGATAAACGGAAAAAATAAGGCATGCGTGCACGAAGGGAACAGAAGGTCCGATTACACGCGAGAACGTTCGGAGAATCAGTTTCAAAACCGGACCTGAACGAACCCACGTTGAACTTGGCTGGCGCAAAATAAAATATTGTACTAAATAATGAATGATCCACCTTTCTAAACAAAAGCGTAAACAGTAGATTTATACATATGTATAAATGTTAAGGTAATATATATATATATATAATATAATAATATAATATAATATATAATAATATAATATATTATATTATATATAATATAAGGTAATTATATTACACGATTGCTGTTTTGTTAGAGTACCATTTCTTCCCTGAATTTGCTTTCATTGAAATATTTTATTTGTCGATGCGTCGTATGATATTTATGATATTATTTGATTTGATTTTGCACAGAATATTTCAAATAGCACTTTTGGAACACTATTCCAATAGAATCTTATCTAGTTGCTATCTTGATCGTTATTAAATATACATATACACTTCGTATGTGGCAGCCACTATCTTCCGTCGGTACATTTCTTTAACCGACGAAAGCATAACGTAGTAAACGCAAATGCAAGAAAGTTTGATTCAAAGAGAATATATATATCATATATATTATATATATTGAACAATTTAAGCCCGAATTAGGTGAGCGGATCGAAACATAAATATTGCATGATCGGGAAAAGGATATGTGTCAAAATAAGAGTTAACCTTTTGTAATCTTATTCCGATTCAATCGACGTTGTACTCGATTCGATTTCGAAACGAAGATATTTCGCGATACCGATTATTTCTTGTAACATAAACAAACACTTAATGAAACACCAGCTTTCAATGAATCAAAATAATTATTCTTATTATCCTCCTGATAACTTCCTCGTGTATCATCATTCGAGGCTGATTAAAAAAATTCCAGGCTCAGATAAATGTTACCGATTGTATGATAATCGACGAGAAAAATATTCCAAGCACACCTCGAAAGTACTGTAAATAAAGGCGTTCATAGATCGTGTCCACGAATGTGTGCGCGAGCTTGATCCAAATGACGTTAGCAGCAGTTTGAAAAAAAAAACATTTTCGGAACTGGCTCAACCTCATTGAAAACATTGAATTTTTTTCAACCACAGCTAAAGTATCCTTGTGAAATACAAATTAATACATTTCATAATAATGTCACTTTTTGTGAAAGCATCGATTAATAACAACAGATAACCGTAACCAAAAATAAAATATATATATATTTCTGCTTCTGTAGGCATCATCGATACCGAAACATTGAAACACGTTCGAACAACATGCCTGAACGTATCAAACGGATTCGGGGAATCGATGTCTTTGTTAGAGAAACAGCGAGCATAATTGCTAATCACCGGATGACATTGCACTTTGTAACGAACGTAGAAATAAATATTGATATCGCATGCAAAATTTCGTGACAGATAACCAATCGGAACAATCGATTCCGCAACGTGCGGTTTGAAGAAACGTTAGGTTAGATCAATTATTGCTGCTTTCCACGCAACAGGAGCGGTCACGTTCCACTTGTTTCCCCATTATAATAGCCGAAAAAGGTTTGAACGTGATTCATCGGCACATCGATATCGCGTGGTGTTGCTGCGATCGTTTCGGTATCGGTCATACGAGAAGCCTCGACCAGCCGTTTTGGTCCACGCGATAGAAATTTCACCGAGTAATATCGATCGTTTCGCCGCAGAAATGTCGAGAACTCTTGCGAGGAAAGTGGGGAAAAAAGAATAGGCCAGCAAAGGCGACGTAGCACGCGTTAGAGAAAGACGGAGAATGGAAAGAAAGAAAGAGACAGAGAAACGTTTCATTTCCGTAGAAACGGGCCGCACACACCGTAGATCGGCGCACGTTCCTCGTGTCCAAAATGGCTGGTCGCTAAAATTAGCGTCGGAAAGCAACGAAAGAGATACCGGATAAGAGTATACCATGCCCTGATTCAACTCACCTTGACGTCGAAGAAAAGTCATATAAAATAGTATCGCCCTGCTGGACGGCCGCCTTCTAGCGTGAAAATTGAACGGGTGTTCGTGGGTGTATCGAGACAGATGGATCGCCCTGTCGGGTGCACCCCAGTGTCTCGTTTTTATGTTTCGCTACGATATCGCCTGCGAAAGTTCCTCGTTGGAATATGGTCGGTCGCCTCGATGTGACACCGTCACGATGCCTTCCGATTTTCTCGATGATCTTTTCGAACCCGCTAACTCAGTCGATCCCTGTCGGCGAATTGCTGTCCGCTCTCAAGGTTTCTCTGCGGCTTTAGCGTGCTGTGCTTACCTTTTTCGCTCACGACGTATACAGTATACACACTCAATGTACGTTCCGGCTTCTGAGACGGCTACTGCCTGAATACCACTGCAAACGCTCGTTCGACAAAACCAGGCCCGTATCGTGACTTGCGGATCCCCGTTCATGATAACGCTGCCCCTACCTTCTTCACCCAGTCTATGTTTCTTTCCTGTCGATCACGTGGTACGTTATACAAGTGTATGATGTTACTATGTATGTACGTACATACAGTATCATTCGCAGTGACGCAACATGAATTTCATGGTTCCTATTATGTACATACGTGTCCACATAAATCTGTGCGTATCAATTTTATTATCTTAAAAAGTTTACGTTTAGAAGAAGAACACTCTTATCTTGTGACTCTTACCTTAGTAGATCGTTCGATGCTGTTGTCGATAATAATTGCGATTATGTCCATTTTACATGCAATCAGATAACGATTGAAATCAAATTTTCCATTTAACATTAACGATATAAGAAGAGAATGATTGATATTTCTTTTCGGTATTGGTAAAATTATTAGAAAGACATAAGCATTGTGAACAATTGGGATTTCGGGGGAACCAATAATTTGTAAATCGCGTATCAAAAAAGAGAAAATCTAGTAACATGGCAGCCTTGCCTAATGAAAGATCATAGTCCATGTTTAAGTAACAGTAACGTGATAAAAAAAAATGAACATAGAAGAAGAAAATTTATTACACCGAGTGACAAACTAATGGAACTATTTCGATAAAGTTAATAAATAACACAGAGATATTGTGACGATTATTATTCATGTAACTGTGTGTAGCCTGTAATTACATGTACATACATATTCGTAATACCATTTGTCGTTACTCCAATTGACTCCAATCTTCAATACATTTAGATAGACCATGAATTTCTTCAAGTTGCCGCTAATTGAGTAGATACACAAGTTTGTCTTGATGATCCGGGAAAATGAGTTGTATCTATGTACTTCTTAAATCAAGAACTTGATACTATTACGTATTTTTAGTGATTCTGGTGCAAGATCAGATACGTATGATTGTGATATTTGTAACAGAATTGCGATGACTCTGTGATCGTTAGTATAACCTTAATGTCAGCGTATTAAATAAATGCGCACGTGATTCGGGTTATACAGTAGTTCTTCTCCACAGTGTACATACATCGATATTGCATATTAATTAGAATTGTTAGTATCCATGATATTATTTCTATTTCTTTATGGTATGACAAGTAAATTTTACTATACACTATTACGACATATATAATATATTGCATCGCTTGTTATTACACATAAGAAGTAAACCCTCGTAATTTGTTAATGTTCGTTGTTAAGTTGTATTTATAAAAGCATCAAACCGCGTTGCCGAAAATGACTTCGCCGTTTACATGTATTACGTGTCGTGTGGCGTTTCGAGATTTGGAGGTGCAAAGGCAGCACTATAAGTCGGACTGGCACAGGTATAACTTAAAGAGAAAAGTAGCAGAGCTACCTCCTGTTACCGTAGAAGAATTCCAAAAGCGAGTTATCGCGCAAAGGAACAAGGACGACGAAGAAAGAAAAGAAGAATTAACGAATTGTAAGATATGCAGAAAAAGTTTTAATACAAAAAATCAATACGAGAATCATCTGGTGTCGAAGAAACACAAGGAGAAATGTGCAAAACAAAGCATAGTAGGAAATCCAAATGAAGACGCTGATGATACGAGTAATTCTTCTCCGGGTCCTGTGTTAAAGAATGATATTCAAAAAGGAGGTTCTAGCCGTAGCGGCAAGCGATCAGCAGAGGAAATGGAAGTAGATTCTGACATAGAATCTGTGGACTCGGACGAATGGATAGAAGACACAGAAAACCCGATAAAAAATAATGATTGCTTATTCTGCGATCATCATAGTAGGTCTTTGGTGAAGAATTTAAAGCATATGACTGTTGCACATTCGTTCTTTATACCAGATCCTGAATATTGTATAGATATTAGAGGTTTGCTCACGTACCTTGGAGAAAAGATATTTGCTGGCTACATGTGCATTTGGTGCAATGATACTGGTAAGAAACTTGAATCATTTACTTCTTTGACCCTCTGTCTAATGAGTCAGAATCATGATGTGCACAAGTGGAGAGCGATGCAAATATATGTATATTAGTAGAACATCGATGTGGGTCAGAAATGACTATGGCACAATAGCCGGAGGGTTAAAGATTTTCTGATAATCTTATATAGCTATGATATTAACAATGTGTTTACAATATTAACAGGAAAAAGCTTCCAAAGTACTGATGCAGCTAGAGCGCACATGGTGGACAAAGGACACTGTAGGATGTTGCACGAAGGAGATGCGCTTGCTGAATATTCAGAGTTTTATGATTACTCATCCAGTTATCCGGATGCAGAAAATTGTGACACAGATGCGGAAGTTGAAATACCAGAATTAGACGACAGTGATTATCAACTGGTTTTGCCATCCGGGAATGTTATTGGTCATAGATCCCTGATGAGATATTATAAACAAAATTTAAATCCAAACAGAGCAGTCGCAGTATCGAAAAAAGAGAAATTACGAAAAGTACTGTTACAATATAGAGCTCTTGGATGGACAGAAACACAAAAAGATATTGCCATTAAGAAGGCTAGGGACATAAAATACATGCAAAGAATACAGGCTAAGTATTCTACGCAGTTACAATTTAAAGCAAATAAACTGCAAAGATACTTTAGACCCCAAGTAAACTTTTAGATATCCCTAGTATATGTATAAATATTGTTGCAAGATTGCATTCCTCTTAAACTTTAGAATTTTTATGCAGAACGAGTTATTAGGCGTGCTTATTGCGTTGCATATTTATACATTTATCGCTGAAATAAACTTGTACTTATTTAATTGAAATCTGCACTTTAATATTTGTTAATTATAACTACACTGCAGATTTTTATATAAATAAAATTTCTTTTAGATTAGATGAAGATACTCGAAAAAAAAGTCAAATGAAAACTTTCGTTCAGTTTAATTCTGTACACATTATTTACAACTTGGTGTGTAAAAAGAAAAATAATGAAAAAATATTTTCACGTTCATGTAAAAAATACGATTTTAGTTTGCCTTAGGTTCATGACTTTTCAGTGTAAAGATTAAATTTTACATAAAAATCGGTAGTTTAGTTACGGTTATTGGGTTGAGTCATGAACTCGAGAAAAAATTCGCTATTAAAATTATTGTTATTAAGTTCACTAACAGTTACTGCCATGACTCATCCCAGTATTGTTGCACTCTAGAATCAAAAGGATATACACGTTACAAAGCCATCAGTAATTATAAACTGTAATATTTATTTGGCGGATATTCTTACAAAATAACTTGTAATATATTTTCGTAACATGTGATATCAACAAAAATATTCCTTGTCACTTTTTTTTTTTTAGTTTATACTCATAATGGACCCGTTATCCATAATTCCTGAAACCATGAGTTATTAAATCACTTGTATTCGATCAATTGTTACAGACGGATCCAGAAATCGTGGATCCTACGACGGCTGTAAAAAAATTCGTACACGAAACTTCAAAAAATCTTGACGGCTCGTGTACCGTACGTATACAATATACTTTCAATTTGTCCCAACAGCGAGCTGCAGAATGTAGTTGAAGACGCAACAAATCGTCAAACTATAACATTTGACACGCGATTTTCGTTTTCCTCGTCGTCCACGGACTGTACAAACATAAAAATTTGATTTCGTATTATCGTCGACATCGCGAGCCAGAACGACCAGCCTCGTAGAGTCGGTTCGTTTGCAACGAACAGAATGCGGAACAAAAGTTCAGCGAACGAAACTCTAAACATAGATCCTCTTACTGTGTTTCGTTTTAGTTTCATCTTTTTTTTTCCCCCCTTCGGTTTTCCTGTTTTTCTTTTTCGCGTAACAACACATCGTCCGAGATACAGAGGAAGAGAAAGAGCGAGCAGAGACACCGGTGCCTTGAATTTTTGTTTAACACTCTCTACGCAAGACACGCGATCCCGCTTCCCGTTGTTAAGAATAATGATTTACTTCTGGAAAACGTCTTTGAGACGAACATACATTAGACATTAGAGAGCTGTTATTGTCGCGTAACGATACACATAGTTTTACTCTACGGTGTTTTCTTTCGTAAGATTTTTCTGCCTGGCGAAGATTTCTCGTAATAGTGTCGCACGATTTTCGTTCGTTCGCCTTTCTTTCTTTAATTCAACACTTTTACCATCAGCTTCAAGGCTTGATGGGGCGGAGCCGGTCTGATCGACTCGTCCAGCTCCGTGTACGAGATCTCTGCCTCCACCTCGAAACCGTGTTTCAAGCACACCTTTTGGGAAAACATCCCCGTAGCGTCCGCTTTGAACACCTGTAAACCATATTGATAAATTGAGCGCTCCGATCCGAGAGATCTTCCGCTGTGACGAACATTTACATACACTTTGAATTACACCACGTGCAAAAGTACCTCCCGCGAAAGCAACGAGTGCATTGCAATTTTACATCTTGGTAAACGAACATTCATCCCATGCATTACAATCGAAGAACATGCTGAAACAAAAACAGAATGTGAAACTTCGAGGATACGAAGCATCGAAGTATATTGGGTTCCCGTTGTTCTCTTTTTCTTCGGATTGGAATCGAAGAAGTCGTACGAGTTTAAAATTGGAAATTATGTCGCGCGAGCACACCGCGTCAATTTATTGGAAATTGCCGTTCGGATACGGGGATGTGTGACGTAAAATTGGAACGCGATGGCGGCAGGCCGTTATAAAGGTCATGGAGCACCGTTTTTAGGGTGGCAAGTGACTCGTTCAGAGGAACTTAAAAAGGCATGCATCTCGGACATTTAATGCACACACAGTTAGCTGTGAAAAATGTCCTCAGGATTTTTCGATTCCCACGCCAATGAATTGTTACCTTGAAGCCGGCATTTTTCGCTGTCTCTATACTGTCCGCCATCAGAATGTTCGCCAGACCTCTCCCACGGAAGTTCTCATCTACGCTGAGGATGCGGCACTCGAACAACTCGTCGACATTATACTTGGTAAAGAGGTCGACCTTCTCGTTGACCTTGTAGAGGAGTCCGAATATTATTTTGAACTTTTCGTCGCTCAATTCGGTGAGCCGACGTTCAGCTTCCTCGCGTTCTCCCTTCTTCAAAATACCGTTCAAGGCCATGCCTGCTATCTGATAAGATGATGGGAATGTTGAACAATAATGTGAAACAAATATGGTCTCCCTGGAACTTAAAAATCGACTACGGTCCCTATCCTAAGCGATTCTTTCAACGGCCGCGTTCTTTGAAGAAGAATAGATACAGGATACACATTTGTTTACTAAAAATTTATTCGATTATTCCAATGTACAAGGAGCAAGTGAATTATCCGAGTAGTTTATTTATTTCGAAATATAAGCCTCGCATATAGCGGTATCGCAATAACATTGATCGCTAATAGGGAGAAGCATAAAAAAATGTCGACGAAGGTTCAAGCTGTTACGATGTAAAGTTTAAGGTGGATGCCTACCCCACGTGTAGCTTATCGATAATGCCACGGAAGAGGGTATTGTGCAAAGCACTTATCTTCAAGGTCAAGGAAAACGTTTACTTGTTGATGCGGAAGGACGCGTAGGAACCATAAAATCGATGAGAAAATTACACGGAAAATATATAAAGTTTGCGAAGCAGTTTTCCTTCTTCGATTTGACTTACCGTCCCATTCTGATCCACCAGCATCCTCGAGTATCCCTGCTTTAAAGTGAGCAGACAATGTCTCTCGAGCTCAAACTGGCTCTCGCCCTTATCGCAGAGATCTACCGCGCGGTTTAGCGGCTCGTCGGAGAAAAAGTTCCATTTCAAGTGATGGATCGCCTCGTCGAAGCGATTTTCCGGAACTTTAACGGCCGTTAAATGATCAGACGACATCTTTGGGGTGGACACGGCACGAATTTTCCGCGCACTGAAAGGATTTTCCACGCGCGCATCACCCTTAGTAGGGAGAGCTCATATGGGAAAAGGTCCATATATTGATTGACCCAGTTCAAGAAATCCACCGGCTACAATGATTATGCATCGTCCTTAATTATTCTTAATGCGAAACGCGCGTGTCAGGAAGCGCGCGTGTCACAGATCTATATGTAGTTGCCGACAGGAACTCGATAGACCCTAATCAGTATACATACACATGTATATAATAGTTCTCCGTCCAACATTACTATAAGCTGTATCGAATTATGGATTTAATTCTTTGATAGTGTATGTATCTGGAATAGTATAATAATCAGTATACATAAATATGTATAATAGTTCTCCGTCCAACATTACTATAAGCTGTATCGAATTATGGATTTAATTCTTTCATAGTGTATGTATCTGGAATAGGTGGAGTGTATTATGTAAGAGAGAATAAAATGATAAGGAACGTAAACGCAGGCGTGAATGTATATATGTACATGTTTATTATTTTTAAATTCTTACTAAATTAACTGATTCTATAACCTTCCGTAATATCCGCCGCGAATGGTTTACATTCCACAATTTCCTTATCAATATATTAACAATGCAAACAGTTTGAATGTGCTTCGATACAATAGCAGTTTTTAACAAGCCGGTGACACGTGATCGACCGCAAATGTTAACATCTTTTAATTATGGTACAGTAATAAATTCTAGGGTATATTACATTGTAATTAATAAATGTCAACAATGTTGTATAGGTCACCGTTACCCGATATACAGTTCGATAACATAGAACTTGCTTATGAAAAATTAATCACAATTTTTCGCATACAGTTTTACTATTCTACAATTTCTGAAATGATATCGTTTGGGGATCTTTGTAAAGGGGATAAATTGCATTTATCATACTTCACTTGATTCACGCTTTACACATTCATCCGGAGTCAAATCATACTTTTCTTTTTTTTAATACTTGAGTATGTGAAAACAAGCTATGTACATCGTTTAGAACAAAATGTCATCATCTCCTTCGTCGAGCATGTTCGGTGCTTCGACATCTCTGTCTTCTATCATCATCTTTGCTCTTGCTATTTCAAGCTGGAAGAGAATGTAAAAATTGTAGCAATATTTTTTACTCAGAATTGAAAAGCTTGATTACAGAAATTAAACATTACCTTGGCTTTTGCTTCTTTCTTCTTGTCTTGAATCTTTTTTAACCGGTAGAACTCTTCTCTCTCCAACTCGTCGAGTTCAGAAATGATATAAGCAAGAGTTCTTTCGATTCTGGGAATGATAACATGTTCGATAGCATTAACACGACGGTTTGTAATTTTAATAACCTCGTCCAAGGTCACAAAACTTGTTTGCAGCGATGCTAGTTCCACTAACAACTTGACTGCTCTTTGATAATTCTTTTTCAATTTGGCTAGTTGCTGACCTCCTCTAGCTAAACCTGCCAATTCATAGGTATCTGTACCATCCTGATATGATTCAAATACTGGAAGATTAACACCAGCCACGTTATCTTTTTTAGAACGAATTTTAATTTGTGCTTTCGTCACGTTCTGCAGAACTACTTGATTAAAATCTCCGGTTGTAAATTTTGCTTCAGCCAGTGAAAAAGCTGCCTCTTTCATTACTTCTCCCATAAGGGTTTTTGTCTACGCAAAAGAATAACAAATGCAAATATTATAACACAAAATAAAAGCAATTAGGAACATAAATAGCACAAGTTGTACCTCAATAATTTTACCCAAAATTAATCTGAAACGCATCTGCAATGCGTCAGCTTTCTTTTTTAATAATCCGTGTCCTTTTTGTGCTCCCTGAAGTCGAGACTTCATTAACATTTGCGCTCTGAAAGAAACATATATCAATTCATATATAGTTCTCATTTATTTCTATTTATGATATATATTCTATTAATTAAACGAAAAAGGTATATCTATAAAATAGACAAGAAACTTCGATATTGTAATTAGGCAATTGTAAGCTGGTGTCATGATTCATAACAACGTAATAAGACAACGATAATACAGTATTGCATTTAAAAATGATATTAGAATGTTTAAAATTAAGTGACATAGGGTTACACCCATTTAGCGATGGTTGAGGGTCACGAGTGATACAACGTAAAATAAACATTCATACGAAATAAATGGGAAGTATAATAGATATGGGAAAGAATAGGGAATTAGCAATCTTTAAGTGAAATACTTACCCCCGAGAAGGGAAAATCGGAAGTTTATCCTTTCCAGACATAGCTACAAGAACTATCAAGCAGACAGGAATGAGATTGATCAGCTGACTCGCGGGACCGGAAATTTCGAGGTAAACGAAATCGCGCGTCATGAAGCGCGCTATTTAAAAAAGATGAGGGATACGCTGTTTTTTAAATACACCAGTCCCTACATGTTGTCAACATTTCGAACTTGACAGTAGTTCATCTTCTTCTTGACAATCGATAGTGTAATAAAATAATTTTTTTGTTTTGTTTTACTGCTTATATACAGAGAAACAGTTTGTTGGTAGGAGAGCCTGGAAAAGCTAATAAAATGTTTTCAAAATTAACGTCATCCATTCAATTCTAACAACTAAATGTTCAAGATGTACCATTGAAATTAGCAGTATATATTCAGTTTGACATTAATTTCGTAATTGAATAATGAACAACGAATGGGGAAATCAATCAAGTGATAATAACAGAGAACAGAAAACCTATCACACGTTTGAAGAAATGAGAGAATGTTTTGTGCAACGATTAAAAAAAGAAAATCGTTGTTTTTTCATTAGCGACAACAAATCGTCAAATACAATTAGAATTGACGTATGTGCTGTGAATCCATGCAATTCATGTGGAAGTTGCTTGCGTGCAGGAATAATATCGAGAGCTTGTGAAGATATTCTCACGAGGATGAATATTAATAATCTGTAGCGAGAGAGACAGGTTCGTATACTTACAATTAAATATAAAGTACAGAGCACTTTTACATTGATAGAAGTACAAAAGCGATACAATGTTTTTTGTAGGTGGATACATTTTTTAACGAACCATGTCTAATTTGAAAGGAAAAATGATTCATGTACCGGACATTTCTAAAGATTTCATTCTTAATAAGGCGGTTCAAGATGCTACCTATATTTTACTTAAACCATACATGCCTATGATATACCGTGAGAATAAATATCAAAGTATAAACGATTTTGCTCAAGGATGTATATTGAATTCACAGGACTTCTCATTGAAAATGGCAGCAATTGCATGGAATTTCTTAAATATTTTTTCAAAAGAAGATCAAAAATTTAACTATGGAACTGTGAAGAAAAATAGCGAAGATAGAGAAATCTAAAGTTTCATTAGATTATTATTAATAGAGGTATATTATATTTTTTATGGTGCAGCTGCTACTACTTACGTGAATCGGCAGTTTATACGATGGAAGAAATTCATATTTAAGACCAATGTAATTAATATAAGTATTTTTAATAAAACTATACAAGCAAATCTTACACGATGTGCAATAACTGTACAACAATTTATGACAGGGTTAATTGTCCAGGTGGTAACACCTGTCTTATGTTCATATTTATTCTAGCCTCAGAAATATAAGCTTTTGCTTTATTCCAATCATTGGGAAACCGTTGACAATTGTCATTTACTTCTTCTTGATCCCATGGTATAGAAGTGGCTGGTAAAATTTTTGGTATACCATGGAGCCTATAACGTGATTCTCCAGACATTATTATTATGTCTCCGCTTCTTACAAGTATGGAGTCGGCTGGATCATCTTGTGTAAGTCCTCCCATTAAAAATACTGCAGTTTGTCCAAAGCTTATGGAAAATAACGGTGCATTCATGTTAACTTCGGAGTGATCAATATGACCCGCTAGAGTTGAATTCATTCTATAATAATGAATAATTGCTGCTTCCGCTTTGAAGTCCACAAAATTCAAAGTTTTTGCTAAAAATGAGGTCAACAGTGATAATTCTCTAGGCATTTCTGTTTTAGATGTTTCAGAATACAATTTAGTGATCCAATTATGATGATATCCTAATGTCGCCCAACGTAATTTCTGTATCAAATGCGTAGACTTGCTGCTACTATAACACATGTCCCACCAGTTTTCATTATTGCCCAAATCATCGTGGGCATCCAAATTTAATTTATACGGTTTCTTTGTGTAATCTTTTAAACATTTTATAATCCAGTATCGATGACCATTGGGGGTAAATGGATTTTTTATAAAGATGAGTCCTAGTGACATGAACTTGTTACAGAATGCTCAATACTGCATACATTGTAATATCGACGTAAGTACCTGGTATATTGGAAAATTCGTAGATTTTCCAATCTTTCACTGATATCAATCCTAACTTATTTTCAGTTTCATCGCCGATGCACTCTCTTTTACAATGTGACTTCAAGATAACCTAGAAGATAACAAAAAATTTACAAACATAAGGGAACGTAGAAATATTATAAACTTACGTCATACTTTAATGTCAACGTGGTTATTTAAGTCGACGACATCTTTTAAATCGGTCGGTAGGTTCCGACGTTTATAATATTTAAAACTATCTCGAAACATCGCATTGTGTAACGGGCGCTGACATTTCATCGCGTAGTTCATCGTTTCCTCGCGCAGTCGCGCATTTCTAGCTGTCGCGTCGTTATGACACATGATGTATGTACAATTTCTGTCAATCGGTTCAGGGAGTGTGATTCGAAAGTAAATTTGAATTGATTCGAACTCATTGTGAGATTCCTATGAAAGATACATACAATTAAATGCTACAGATGTTCGAAGGAGAATGTCATTTTGACCCGGTAGCGGGGCACGGTAAGATGATCGAAAGTATTGATCCTGGGTGTCGTTAACCACGAATAGTATCGATTGGCCTTTGGCTGATATACAATATGTATGTACGCATGTGTGCGCATAGAAAAATTGAAGGAACACTATCGGCTTAGTGTGTTGATCGCTTAACCTTAACGGCTTAACCGACACGCAAGTAAGCGATCGAAGATGAATCTACTGCGATGCAACAAGTGACTAAGAACGACGAGAAATATTCGTCGACCGGACACGTGTACGACGCACCACCGTACCATTACGATTATTCGATTCGCTTGCAATTAGCATAAATATCATCATCGTCGCTGCGAACATTAATACTGAGATACGTATCAAAAAAAAGTGCGAGATTCAATTAGCTTCTTTCTACAGGCTGTGGCCCGTACGCACACGGTAATGGACTGTGACTAATTTTAGAGCGTAATTTTCGCATAATAATACTGCCGGGAAATCTATGATTTCATAGAGCCGAAGAGAGGCACGCCGGCCGACTTCAAGGCTTTTCGAAAGCTTCGAGCGAATTAATAGCGCGCACCGCGTTAATAATCGTCCATTACCATCGCTTCTATTCTCCATAAATTCCATCCATCCACCCACCCACCCTGCGGCGCGATTTACTGTTCACCTGTAAGAATACGAACGAGCCTCGATCCAGTTCTTAGACCCCCTCTCATGAAATGTCATTTTCCTTAGCGTACCGTTTCTCCTTGGAAGGCACAATTACTCCAAATTCTTTAGAGGCTAGAGACAAATATTATCCCTCCTGTACGATTGGACTTGAAGTTATAAACCCTGAACATATTTGGGCACAGAACAGTTGTTTTTGGTAAATTTATTTATTTATTCTATATTTATTATCTTATTTATTATCTGTATTTTATTCTATTTATTTATTTATTCTATAGCTACAGATTTATTTTATTTTATTTATCTGTACATATCGATTATTTCTAGGTTTCGCATCCGAATCGCATCATAATCGCAAGAACGTTCATATATTCGGAAGTTCGGACTATCATTTGAAGTACGAGACACGATGTCTCGGACATCTTTCACCGTATCGTCACGAGCAAGCAATGCTGCGAGCGAGGGAAAGGGATAGAATTCGAGTCATAGGTAGCGTCGGTAGAGAGCAACACGCCGCAGAATGCCGGTACGTTAACCCTCGCTCGACCGATGCCGGATTACTTTTGCCAGGTTACGTTCGTTATCATCTCGCGTTTCTCAATTAATTCTCCTATTAACGAACGATCTTTTCCACATATTCAGTACGCTTCAAGAGCGCCGTGTATAAAGCTTTACGCGCGCACTTTAGTCAACCGAAATTATAGCTTCGAAGTGGACGCCCGGTTACTGGCAGAACCAAATGACCTACTGTACGTTTTATTAACTTTGCCAGCTGTGATAATGGTTTTAATATACGGAACGGAACTGTATTCCGTTGGCCGCAACGTTTGGTGCGTGCATAGAGCGGCTGGACACGCTGTTTGGAGCAGCGATCGAAGAAACTGAAACATGTAAAAACGTTCCATGCGCACATCGTAGACGACCCGGCGTCAATCTGCCGCATCGCGCTGCTGGACAGCCATGCTTTCGAGGGTTAAGGGAGCGCGTATTCTCTCTGACAGTTTCATGTCAACAAATGTCGTGCCCGTCGAGTCGCGCCCAGCCGCGAGCCAAGCTTGCATCGGCGGCACTCGCATCGTATTCGCGAGACGGGCCAATCGCGTTTCTTGGTCACGACACGGTTGGCCAATCGGCAGCGGCCCCGGTGACGACGGTCGCTAAAAATAGCCCGTATATATCTAGGCCGGTCGCGACCGCGAATTATCCACAGTCGTGCGCCGGCAGCCGACGGGAAAGGACGGTGTGAACCGTATCCGGGAGACACGCTGTGTTGTTGTTCGCACTGAAAAAGGTAGGAACACGCAACGAAAACAACCGTGCTTCTTCTCTACACGTGATAAAGCTCCTTTGTAGGTCAACCGACAAGTACACGGCTATTCTCGTGATAGCCGTTCGAGCATTTCGTTCGGGATTCCCGCGGTGAATTGTCGGGCGTTCCCGAGTCTATAGTGACATTTCTTCCTTTAGATTGATTTTTCACGAGGTAGACGCGGGCAACTTATCAAAGAATCGTGTGCTACTGGATTTCAAATCTCGATGGAAACGAGCTACCTCGCGCGGAGACGTTGCGTTTCATTTTATATCACTTTTACGTGAATAAGTTTGTATCAGTTGGTGAGGTGGATTGTACGTGATTCAAGTTTCTACAGACCACACGATTTTCGTAGATCCGTTGGATTAAATACACGTGGACCGTGTTGTTATTGGAGCTGGTGATCTCGAACAAATATTATTAATTCATTCCGCGGAACTAGAGAACTAGATTCATGTTTATACGCATGATTCTACTTGGATATTTCAAAAGACTTTTCGGAGACATTGATGTTGTAAAATCGCTCATAAATTTGTACCGGTACTAGAAGAGAGTTATAGTTTGTACAATAAAAGCAATTATACAAGAAGTCAGGCTATAGAATTGTAATTAATCTCAATATTAAAATTATTAAAATGGGGCTAATTATGGCTAATTATAAGCCTTATATTAAGGCTATAGATATATCTATAGCTTGAGATATATCTATAACCTTAATATATGGCTTATAATTAGCCATAATTAGTCCTATTTTATTAATTTTAATATTGAGATTAATTACAATTCTATAGCCTGACTTCTTGTATAATTGCTTATATCTCAGGCTATAGATATATCTCAATATTTGTCATTTCGAATAACGAGCATCGCCAATGATATCGTTCATCGTAGCATGCAACCGCGAACAGTTCCCGCGGCTAAATTTCTAGAATTCGCGACCGGTCGCGTTTGAAAAATCGTGCCTCAACCATCGAAAGTTAATGGAACGTGCTGAAACAGGTGTCGAAGTAATTGTCGGATTATTTGCTATCGTTGAACACCGTGAAGATCGAGTTCGCAACAATTCAAGGTCGCGCGGCTACCGCAGCGAAGCTTTATTACGAACATGTTGCATTATTACGGCAAGAGTCGAGAGAAGAATATGTTAAATGCGACGTTTACTCCGCGACGCGTGTAACGTTATCGTCGGGCTTTCGATTTTTACCTATTTCTGATTCATTCAGTCTCTTCCATTTTTTCTTTTTTTTTTCTTTTTGGTTCACGGCTCGTATATCATTAACACGTAGTTCGTTATTTCTTCGACGCATTCGCCGAACGGCAATAACACTCCCCGGCAACATTTCTTTCCGTCTAATCGAGCGATCGTTCGCCGCAGATATCGTGGTAAAACATGTGTTTCCATGAAGTTCACTGCAATGTTGACTGTCGGTTCTCGCGATACCGGAGCCTCGCCGAAAGTGCCGTGGATTATTTGTGTTTATACGTACACACTCGGCCGGTGCAAAACTAGGTAAATCGAAGTTTTCTCTATCCTACAGAAAATTCCATAAGTTTTCTCCGAGGAATTCCGATTTTAATTTTGATCGTCGTAAAAAACATATAGCAGTGACCTTGATTGAAAAAGTATTCTCGGATATCACGAAAATGTCACTCGAGACTGCGCGAGCATGTGCATCGGGTATTTGTCAACGGGCTGATGACACCTGAGGATGCACTCGTAATAATGCACGATTAGTGTCACGGAGAACATTGGGAGGTGTAGTAGGGAACCTTAAATATAGCAAAACAGAACATTGGCAACATTGTCACGATTCTAGCGAGGACTATACATATAGCATCCTCACACGGTACCAATGCACCGCATTGCACAATACCTCGGTTTAACCTGAACATTTGAATCAAACTCTTGCTCTCTCGCGTTTATTTCTCCGCCGAGTCATCTGGCTCGTTATTACAGGTTTTTCGGGTCGGACCAATTACTGGCAGTTCTTTTTAAATATTCCAATTTTTATCGACGCTTGACCAACAACTCCATATTTCTACAGCTTTCCATTTCTCGAACATGCGACACAACATGTATAAATAATTTCAATGTTCGACCAACTAAAATTTCATCTACGAATTTTCATTTTAAATTCTTAGTCGATGTACTCGGATTCGAAATATTTTTCGTGGAAACGTAAGAATTGTTTCAAAGTGACAAACAAATTTAAATTCTGTTACAAATTCTATAAATTTGAAATTTTTGTTACGAATCCGGCCGCGCGCGCAAACGTTGCAACCAGAAATTTATTCGTACACTTTAGTTGCCTATTAGACAGTTTAAATATGTATAATCCAACGTAATCGGGCCGCGTGGAATATTTCGAGGCCGATACGCAAGAGAAATTATTTTCTCGGCGAGTATGATTTTCGCGAACGAAAGTATAATGTTTACATTGGCATGTAAAGTGGAGTTAAGTAGGATCAGGAATAACCGTAATCATCAAACCTCGTATTACGGCGGTTTAAGCGTTCGTGCACGTTTATTATGAACGACTCCGTGTTTACTGGAGACGCATGTTCGTTTGCTGGCATGCTTTTGCATGCTGGGGATACAAACTTGCATCGTTCTTTTTTTTTTTTTCTTTCGGATTAGAGAGCAGCTTAGGAAAACGCGAAACTATTCGGACACGCGAATTGTCGCAATTGCGACGCGATAGTAATCGCCGTTTGCCGCTTCTCGAAAAGTCAACGCGCCATTAAAACAACGCGCGCGCCATAATTAATTTACGTTTACACACGCCATGCGGCGAGGATTTCCTCGGAGATTTATGCTGGCGGTGCCACGAACCTTAAATGTTTACTTTCGTTTGTAAACTTCCTCCACGGCTGATAACCATTATATAACAATAATCTTATCTTTGCACTCGCTATGCAGACCGGAGCTGATCCAGCCCAAGGTGCAACAGGCGCTGGACGTGATAATTAGTTGCACAGTCGGACGCCGGAGTGCCGGCGCAACGATTCATAGATCAGAATTTTTTCGAGGATATCGAGGCCAAGGGATCGCGAGTATCTTTGTCCCGATACGTCGCGTTTCGCGGTGCTTTATGGTCGTTTCTTTTTGTTTTTTCGTCGAATCCGAAACGAGAGCCGGGAACGTTTAACCCCTTGACATACCGTCTTCTTCGCAGTTACTGTAATTAGAAATTTTTCGATTGCAATAATTTCTTAGAAGGGAAAGAAAATTGATGCTTATCGTGTGCCTAAATTTACTCGAATGCTTAACTATTGATGACAAGGGATTCGAATTTTATTCCCGTGAAAATATGGCAAGGGGTTAATTGGTTACAATTTGTGCGCGCAAATATTGAATTTAAACGGACTGGAGGAGGAGAAGGTGGTGGTGGAGGAGGCACGGTTCGATGAAAGCGAGATATAAAGGCGGAGGCGAAAGGTGTAATTCCTCTAGTTGCAATATTTGGCGACCTTCGGAGTTATGGAAATGCGCACGCTATCCCGATACACATGTGCAGATCCTGCACGGACGAGTTTCGTAGCTGTCGACGATCTAAGAATTAAATGTCAGTAAGGTCATGGTCGCGAAGGAGCAAAGGAATCTCCGCCTGCGAATTCAGTCTGCGGACGTTAACTAATGAAAACCATTACGGTAATGCAAGCGGATGCCTTTGAGAATATATTAATCCAGACTTCATCGGTTCGCTGTGTGTGTGTGTAGATCGGTGAGAGGGTTTCGCTGCGATTCTATATACGTGTATACATACACGGAATAAATTACAAATACTTAAAAATATCGGGACTATGGTGCACCGTAATTTCACTTCGGTTTCAGCAGAAATTGTTTTGCACCCGTGAATCGTTACAAATGTAGCGAAGCGTTCGTTATTCGTTCATTAGGCGATCCTAGTTGAGGTGCTTCGAGCCAAGATGTTTAGGAAAAGCTGTTCGGATAATAGAACATGCAATTACTCGGTTTATAGCTACAGAAATTATGAATAATATTAAGAGTTAATATTACGAGTTCAAGTGTATGTATACATACACGGAATAAATTACAAATACTTAAAAATATCGGGACTATGGTGCACCGTAATTTCATTTCGGTTTCAGCAGAAATTGTTTTGCCCCTGTGAATCGTTACAAATGTAGCGAAGCGTTCGTTATTCGTTCATTAGGCGATCCTAGTTGAGGTGCTTCGAGCCAAGGTGTTTAGGTAAAGCTGTTCGGATAATAGAACATAACATAGTAGAACATGCAATTACTCGGTTTGTGGCTAGAGAAATTATGAATAATATTACGAGTTAATATTACGAATAATATTACGAGTTCAAGTGTATGAGTACTTGATACTTTTACACGATCAAAAGAGAAATATGCAAATGTGCAATATGTACATGGCCACTGTACATATGTATGTGTACGGTGGATATTAGAAAGTTTATTTTTAAAGTGACCTCTTATTTTGTTTTAACCATAGAAGACTGCTTCTTCTTCTTCTCTACTGCAATTAGATTGCGAATTTTCTACACAGATTCTGTGTCTCGTGACTTAGTTTGCTCGACATTAAAAGATTTACTGATAAGAAGAATACAATAACGATATTCTTAGTGCCTGAGATGCGTCAATATCCGAATTCTCCAGTCTAATAATTAGACTGCAAATTTTTGCGCAAAGTAAGCACTCGTGGAAGTTAATTTCAAGACACGCGCATCAGATAAATATGTCTTTTCTGCTTCAATAATTTTAATAAATTATGCACGATGTAAATTATTATCATTTTAATATTATTTTATATTATTTTCTATTATATTATTTTTATATTAATTATAGGTATTATATTCTATATATTATATTTTATATAATTTAGGTATTATTATATATTATAATAATATATAATAATAATATATTATATTATATTATATTATAATAATATATTATAATATTATATTATAATAATATATTATAATATTATTATATATTATATTTTCTAACCTTTTCGATGTCTTTACAGTTTTGTAAGGTCAAGACTGAATTTATATAAAACTTTCGCCGTTTTTTATCGTAATACGTACTCGAACCGAGAAGTTTATTCGATCATTTCGTATGAAAAAATACCATTACAATTTTTTAAGAATTTCAAAATCGGAAACGTTAAGTCGGTCATTTTGACGTTGCGCTAAGAATCTGATTTGTCGTTACAATACAATCGACATTAATTCTGTCGAGTGCAGGGCACAGTTTCGCGACCGTGCAGTCCAGAAAAGATTGCACCGAAAACCAGTATGACAAGCAGTCAGCGGATCGTTGAATGAAGTCGCATCGTTTTTACCGAAGCTGACGTAAAAGTAAAAAGTGTTTTTTCGAGAGTTTTTTGTCGGGCGTCGCTAACAAAAGAGCGCGTCTTAATTAAATTTACCGCGGTCAAGGAAAAACGCGACGCACATAAAAGCTCGCGGGTGATTTATTGTCGAGGGGCGGGCTCTCCCTCCCTCCCCCCCGCTCTCTCTCTCTCTCTCACTCTCTCTCCCTCTCCCGCCGCACACACATATACACGTTCATGCAAGTCGCCTTCTTACACACAACTGATTACAAAGTCGAGAGATGATATAACTGGATTTGCAACTTGTCACGGTGAAAGAGTGAGAGGTGGACGGGAAAAGGGGGGCTGGTGGGGGAGGCCATTATTGTTCAAGGGCGCCAATGTACCGATTGAATTTAAAATGCTAATATCGTAACGCAGAAAAATGGCGAATAGGAAGGATTTGACAGAGCAGCCTGATACGAGACCGGGAACAATCTTTGAATCTTTCGCAAAGTCCGTTCGCCAGATGTCTCGTAAATGATATTTCGTCTAAAATCCTGGCGATCGGCCCGAAAGCAAAATGTATTATTGCGCAATTCTCTGAATAAAACGTGCATAAAAAAGAGTATGCAAATTGCAGAGTGAGCGATTACATTAAATTATTCCATCGGCGATACCGTCGCCATTTTTACTCCTTGGACACGTGACTCTCGGTAAGAGATTGGACCTTTTTGCATTGTAAAAGCCATCTTGTTCGGCTTGAGATCGGACACCTGTACGTATTTACCTTTGAACAATACTCGCGTAAATACTCGCATAATGAATAATTCTCGAATAATACTCGCATCTAAATGGTGCTCGAAATCCCTCGTTCTCCATTCTTTGTTAAAGCATAATAGTTCACCGAATCCGACTAATTACTCGCGTTGTTGCTAACGTCACCAAGACAAGATTATTAATATAATTATTTTGTTTCTGATTTATTAATTTCTCAGCGACATCGTTCGCTATCGACCGTTGGCATCGGTCGACTGCGAAGCGCAGTGCAACGCGTATCTTAATTTCGGTCTGTCGGAACCACGGGACTTCGTTCGTTCGAAGGCATAAATTCTAGCGGGAATCAGCTAAGGCCAACAATGCACAATATTGTGCTCGTAATTTATCGCGGACGGGCAGTAACAAATCTGTGTCACTTTAGAAGATCAAAGGGAAGTCGAAGTGTGCATCGCGAGCGGCGGCGGCGGCCGGCCGTAGAGCCGTTCGTAAAGCTTCTTTTTAAATTGCCTCCGTGTAACAGCGGCACTAGAAGACGATTGTAAATGCCGCTGGCATAGTTCTTATATCTCTAATAATAATTCCAGTCCGGCCGGAGTTATTAATTCGCCGGGCGCGACACGGGGGGAGAGCCGAGAATTTGCGAAACGTGTCCGGCTCGTAATCATTAAACCGGCGATAATCATCCCGCGCGGGTCTTTCGACGAAGCTATTTCTCCCACGGTTATAGTCCTTTCGAACGACACGGTTCGTGTTCGGCAACAGTACAGACAGTTTTAACGGAATTTATACGATCGACGAAGTCCTCAATGCCCGCCGCTTTGTACCTCGGCGTTTTGCGAAATATGCACGTACTTTGGGATACTGTTCTATAGAAATAGATAAATTATTGTCTGCCAGGTTTCGGCATTAATTCGAATTGTTTCGAAGCAATGTTTATATCTAAGATGATCGTTCGGATGAATTCTTTTTAGTCGGATATTTTGTTCGAACAACGTAAATTACTCTGTCCTATTTATTCTATCTATTTATACAAATTTTATTCTTTATTCTATCTATTTATACGAATTTTATTCTTTATTTTATCTACTCGTACGAATTTTGTTCTTTATTCTATCTATATTTATTCGAATAATTCTTTATTCTATCTATATTTATTCGAATAATTCTTTATTCTATCTATATTTATTCGAATAATTCTTTATTCTATCTATATTTATTCGAATAATTCTTTATTCTATCTATACTTATTCGAATAGTTCTTTCTCCTATCTATATTTATTCGAATAATTCTTAAATTTGAATAAATTATTCGCATAATTGTTTATTCATATAGATTATTCGCATAATTCTTTAGTCCAATAAATTATTCGCACATAATTCTTTATTCAAATTGTCGAATCTTATTTGGATAAATTTTTATCTAGACAAATTTTTGCAGATAAAAAGCAATTTCGTCCGAATGATATTTTTTAGTTACTCCTTGGGCGATGTAAGTGCTGCTATCTATTGTTTATTTATCGTGAATTATATAGAAATCGACTATACTGATTTATCAACCGAAAGATCCTACGATAAAAATGTGTTCGCACCGGGTAACAGATTTTCAAAGAAAAATCGCCTTACACTGATTGGCTTCTGGACTGTCCATGTTGCCATAGAAATCGTAAGAAATTTTTATCTTGCCATTGTTATGAAATAACAATATCAGTCTCGTTAAAGGCTCGCTAGTTCTACCGTTACCACTACATTTACAAAATCCGTCAAAATGACGGGTCAATAATTTTTTTAATTCACGATCATTCATATCGTAAAGATAACGAGAAAGATTACGAGTTATATATATATATTATTATTATTATATATATATTATATATATATATTATTATTATTATATATATATTATATATATATTATTATTATTATATATATATTATATATATATATATATAGCGACGATAAATCGACGATATGACACTTAGTCTGATTTTTAACCAGCGTTATTGTAATTATTAACAAGCGTAATTTGCCGTAGGTAACTCGTATATATATATAGCGACGATAAGACACTTAGTCTGATTTTTAACCAGCGTTATTGTAATTATTAACAAGCGTAATTTGCCGTAGATAACTCGTAATATATATATTAGTAATACGCTTAATAATTACGCTTGTTAATAATTACAATAACGCTGGTTAAAAATCAGACTAAGTGTCATATCGTCGCTTTCATAAACTAACACAAAACAGCTGTCTTTTTTGGGCTCCGTAAATCCAGCGTTAAAAGTCGTGTTCCGTCGTCCCCGGTTGAATCGGGTCGCATTCCGAATCGTGTTCACACCGGACGGTGGAAATCATCTTACCCCCGTTTATACGCTCGTTTCATGGGATCCGTCGATACCGGGCATCGGATTCGCGCGAGCACGTTTTCTGGCAACGTGTGCGTTACGCAACGCAGAATTTCGACGCGTCGATCGCACGTGCCCGGCGATCCAAAACTTTCGTGTTGGCTCGTCCGCGGATTTACACGATGGTTCCGCGAAATTTCTCTGCGATTTGGGTCTCCGACCAAACACAGTTCGAGCGGGACACCCGACACGGCCAACATCCGAGAAACGGACCCGCGCGTCCGTCGACGTTTTGTTCCGCGCGCGCTGAAATCGCGTGCGAAACGCGACTCCTAGGACGGGGAAGCGCGCGTGATCCACGCCACGCGCCGATGGACCGCGACCAACGCGTTTTCGATCTTTAACTGATTAAGTGGCTAATCGTTTCTGCTCGAAAACGAAGAGTGTTGGGCGATCGTTCCTGGAAATGTTCGCTTCGTCCGCACGAAACCCGCAGTTCGGCTACGATCGCCGCGGTGTCTCGTAACAGGCGGCGTTTCGATTCTGTAGTTCGGTTTAATTGATACCGATGCGCACCTTTGTCAGGCATAATTCACAATGAAAGAGCTTTCTGTTTGATCGATCGGCTTATCGATTGCTGCTACGTAGACGCTCGCTCGATTAAATAACTATGGTAGTATTATTAAAGTTATTGTATGAAGAAATGTTTCGGGAGAAACTCAACGAAATGTTTTAGTCCTAAGTTAAGAATCTTATTTTTACGTCTTATAAATTCTACTTGTTTCAGAAGCTTTATTTTTAAGAATTTCTTTTTATGCATCCTCGTCGAAACTTGAAGCGAGAACTTTCTTGGAAGAAGATTCCGTAAATGGAATAAATGAGTGGAATTTTTAAAAAGATTTTAAGTTTCTTATCTTTAATTTTAGTTTTAATTTTTTTCAATTTTTATTCGAAAGATCCAGAAATTGTTCCATCCCTCATTCCAACTATTAAAGAGAAAACTAAATTTTTATGTGATTCCTGAATCTTGAACATAAGTATGACATATGATGATATATCATTGACATAAGTATAGTAATTATATATGTTATTAATTCAGTATCTAAAATAGAGAGAGAGAGAGAGAGAGAGAGAGAGAGAGAGAGAGAGAGAGAGAGAGAGAGAGAAAATGGAATAAATGGAATAAATGAGTGGAATTTTTAAAAAGATTTTAAGTTTCTTATCTTTAATTTTAGTTTTAATTTTTTTCAATTTTTATTCGAAAGATCCAGAAATTGTTTTATCCCTCATTCCAACTATTAAAGAGAAAACTAAATTTTTATGTGATTCCTGAATCTTGAACATAAGTATGACATATGATGATATATCATTGACATAAGTATAGTAATTATATATGTTATTAATTCAGTATCTAAAATAGAGAGAGAGAGAGAGAGAGAGAGAGAGAGAGAGAGAGAGAGAGAGAGAGAGAGAGAGAATGGAATAAATGGAATAAATGAGTGGAATCTTTAAAAAGATTTTAAGTTTCTTATCTTTAATTTTAGTTTTAATTTTTTTCAATTTTTATTCAAAAGATCCAGAAATTGTTTCATCCCTCATTCCAACTATTAAAGAGAAAACTAAATTTTTATGTGATTGTTGAATCTTGAACATAAGTATGACATATGATGATATATCATTGACATAAGTATAGTAATTATATATGTTATTAATTCAGTATCGAAAATAGAGAGAGAGAGAGAGAGAGAGAGAGAGAGAGAGAGAGAGAGAGAGAGAGAGAGAGAGTTTAGCGAGACTTAGAACACATGGGGAATAAATTGCTGCTGTTTTATTAGGATCCCTTGAGGACATTAGAAAAAAGAAAAGCCGAAGTTGAAAAAATCTCTGGTTGCATAAGCAATAAAATGTTCTGAAGGTTTAGATAAGTCTAAACAAAAATTTGATGGGATCTGGGTCAGATGAGTTAATGCCTAATATAATGTATAATTTCTTTTTCTGTTATGATAAAAATTTACGTGTAGAAGCTTTTAATATCCCAATTTTTATGGAAGCTTTTAATATCGTTCTACGAAGTTTTATTTTGCGTAAAAATCTTTCTGTAACGTTTACCTTTTACATCAGCAGTCGCACAAAATGCTGAAATCTCGCCAATGCGGTTATAAAGATAAACGATACAGTGATCTTTGCAACCGCTCCGATGCACTTCCTTGAATTATCGCGTAACAGAGCGATAAAGTTTGTTAAACCTTGCGATAACTTTTCCTGCACTATTTCCTGATCTGTTTAATCGGATATTATTACTATCATTATTAATACAATTTTTAATATATATAATTCTATTATTATTATTATTATTATTATTATTATTAATCATATAATTTTTGTTATCTAAAAAATGTGTAAAATATGTATGTAGTGTCAAAATATGCAAAATTGTAATACATACATACATACCTACATTGTGTTAGAAAACCAATCGAATTGATTCTCGTCTTTGGAATATTTTGAATTTGAATTTCATGGGTGGCTAGTAATTGTTACAAAAGCTAAAACAAAATTATATTTACATCTTTAAATATTGAATTACATCTCTCATTCAAGCAACAAACACATAATTCGATTGCAGATACAACAGTACAACAAATTCTCTCTAATTGACCCTTAGTTTGTACACCAAAATGCACAATTTGTTAAGAGAAGATACGATTAATTATTTATTATAGTTATCTTTTCCCAAATTGTCCAAGGAAGATTTACTGTATTTCTTTATATCTTGCAACATTGTTTCTACAAAATTAGGCGGTTTACGATAATAAGCCAGTAAGGAAAACCACAACACGAGACCCATCTTGACACACTGAGTAAAGCTAGCAACAAAACTGCTTGTCTGCAATGTATCAACCAGTTTAGTTGTTTTCGACGAGTATACTCTGGTTAACAAAAGAGTATTTACTTCGATCAAATTCTTGATTAAATCATACATTCTGTAAAAGTGTTGATTTTAAACAAAATACGAAGAAAATCAAACATATACAGTATAATTACAGTAACCTGCACAATTCTTAGATTTACTTAATCGTGCATTAAGTGTAAAACCATAATCAAAGTGTCCTAATAAACAGAAAAAGAAACCAGTGTTGCACCTATTACCAATATTCCATGTTTGGTAACCAATTCCATGTGCAGAGTGTCTCATCTAACTCTCGAGCGTCTAAAATATCTCGTTCGCTTTCTGTGATAGAGAAAAAAATAACGTATACTGCTTAAATGTAGGTCAAAACCATGCCACAAATTCCGACGCGATAACGTCTTCGTGGTTCTTAAAAATAAAAAATCCCAAGTAGCGCCTAAAAAGTTGGCGTCTGGACTAGAAGGGCACAGTAATTAGGGCACAGGTCAAAACTATGCTACAAATTTCAACGCGATAACGTTTTCATGGTTCTTAAAAATAAAAAATCCCAAGTAGCGCCTAAAAAGTTGGCCTCTGGACTAGAAGGGCACAGTAATTAGGGCACAGGTCAAAACTATGTCACAAATTCCACAGATTCGTGGTTCTTAAAAATAAAAAATCCCAAGTAACGCCAAAAACTTGGCCTCTGGACTAGAAGGACACAGTAATTAGGGCACAGGTCAAAACCATGCCACAAATTTCGACGCGATAACATCTTCGTGGTTCTTAAAAATAAAAAATCCCAAGTAGCGCCTAAAAAGTTGGCCTCTGGACTAGAAGGGCACAGTAATTAGGGCACAGGTCAAAACTATGTCACAAATTTCGACGCGATAACATCTTCGTGGTTCTTAAAAATAAAAAATTCCAAGCAGCGTCTAAAAAGTTGGCCTCTGGACTAGAATGGCACAGTAATTAGGGCACAGGTCAAAACTAAGTGACAAATTCCACAGATTCGTGGTTCTTAAAAATTAAAAAATCCCAAGTAGCGCCTAAAAAGTTGGCCTCTGGACTAGAATGGCACAGTAATTAGGGCACAGGTCAAAACTATGCCACAAATTCCGACGCGATAACGTCTCCGTGTTTCTTAAAAATAAAAAATCCCAAGTAGCGTCTAAAAAGTTGGTCTCTGGACTAGAAGGGCACAGTAATTAGGGCACAGGTCAAAACTATGTCACAAATTCCACAGATTCGTGGTTCTTAAAAATAAAAAATCCCAAGTAACGCCAGAAACTTGGCCTCTGGACTAGAATGGCACAGTAATTAGGGCACAGGTCAAAACTATGTCGCAAATTCCACAGATTCGTGGTTCTTAAAAATAAAAAAATCCCAAGTAGCGCCTAAAAAGTTGGCCTCTGGACTAGAAGAGCACATGTCAAAACTATGCCACAAATTTCGTCGCGATAACGTCTTCGTGGTTCTTAAAAATAAAAAATCCCAAGTAGCGCCTAAAAAGTTGGCCTCTGGATTAGAATGGCACAGTAATTAGGGCACAGGTCAAAACCGATGCGATAACGTCTTCATGGTTCTTAAAAATAAAAAATCCCAAGTAGCACGTAAAAAATTGGCCTCTGGACTAGAAGGGCACAGTAATTAGGGCACAGCAATCGATACACTTAGCCTACAGGCGTTTACCGGTGACTTCGACGGCACCTGAATATTCCACCACTCGATGTATATATGTATGTACGTATGTACGTACTTAGTTCTACACGAGCGACGCGAATTGCATACTCGAGCAAACTGTCTGCCCAAGTATCCTCTCGCTGGCCGTTTCTAGACCGCCTCGGCGACAGTCCTTCGAAGAAGCAGTTAGGAAAGAACGAACAATTAATGGAGATTGATGTTTCCCGAACCCGCATGGTGTTCTCTCCCTTCTTGGGGAATCGTTCCCGGCATACGGGCGCAAATTCGTGTCCTGCGAGACACGACGTGTAGGCGAGCAGCAGAATGCTTGACTTTCGAGCACGAGGTTCGTTCGGTAAGCCGCGGTTGCCCCTGGAACAAGGAAGATATCGAAATCACACTCGGGGGAAATAAAAAAAATTTCAAGAATATCTTCTCCGCTGTGCTGCTCGTTACTCGTCCGTCCAGGATCTTCGATGCTATGCGAGCAAGATCGACAGATTCCTCGCGAGTCGCTCGTTAACAGCAGAAACATTCTTTTCGAGCACTTATTGTTGATGTGCATCGCATCGCAACGGTTCTCCGCGAGAGTTTCTCGCAGTTGTCCGTGTTGTCACCGTCGCTGCATTCCGCGAACTTCGACATTAAATGTCTGTCGAGTGATCGAATGTCAGCAGCCGAAGCTAATACGTACGTGCATCGTCTTCGAGGGTTTAGTATGCACACTTAGCGGGAGAAGTTAAGAAACGTGTTACCTAGATGCATATTGTTGTGAAGCTTTTTAACGCGGCACTACGATTTGCATCGTGTCGACGAGAAAATGCTAATTCTATTCTTTCGTTTTTAACCTGTAGATTTTTTATTTTTACTCTGTTTCTGCATTTTTTATTTTCTTTATCTTTTGATCTTTTTTACAGCTATTTTTGTTCGATTCGATTCAATTGTACATCCTCGACATTTTCGTGTTTCGCGAACATTGTTCCGAAACCAGTAGTTCGATATTGTTGTCTTCGTTTTATTTTAATTATAATTTGTTGACTAAGTTCTATATAAACATAATATACAGGGTGTCGTAGACAAAAATGCACAGGGTGGTAATATGCGAGCGAAGATCAAACAATTATCGTTCAAAGATGCTTTATTAACCATTTGCACTCGAATGCGAGTCTGAGGCGTCGCTAAAAATTGCTATATAATATTTATATATTAATATAATATTATAACAATATAATTATTATATATTATATATATTATAATAATATAATAATAATAATAATATATAATATAATATAATAATATAATAATAATTATTATATTATAATAATAATATAATATATTAATATCATATTAATATAAAATATATTAATTGCTATATAATTAACTATATATATATTTAATAAATTTGTTCATATTAAAAGAATTGTTAAAAGTGTAGTTATCGTACGAGCGAGTAAACTGATTTTCATATGCAAACAATACAAAAATGACACATCATTGGAAGAAATATCTTAGTCTTGAAGTTAAAACAGCTTCGCGAGTGCAAAGGTTTAAAAAATCATAAGAAAAATACGAATCAACAATGGACCGAATTATTACAATTTTCGTCATTCGTAACGTTTATTGGTAAGCAAAATCGAGATTTTAAGCAAGATTTACACTTCAAGTTTTTCTCGTTTTATTTACAACAACAAGTTATTCTTATTTTCTTGCAAAGAAAACGTGATCGTGACGCGAACGATTTAGGATCCACCAGTGACAAACAGCGCACCCCGCCGTCTTCCGAAAGCAGTATCCTCTCTGATCGCGTAAATTCACGCCGGGATTGTTCCTCGAACGATATTCGAAGTGGGCGGAATTCCAGGTCATAGTTTAATTCTCCAGTTGCATCGAGCCTCGGGAACGCGCGAAGATTCCGCGCGGCGATCGACTTTGCGATAAAGCCCTAATTGCCGGGAAAGTTACTGCCGATGGCGGCGCGATGTACAGAGTGCCAGCGAACGCTCCATAAACACCGATTCGGAATTTCCCGGAATAAAGATTGATATAACTGCGGTTTCCGAGAGGGAACACCGAGATCTATCGTGTTCCGATACACGAGATCAGCCGATCGCATCGAAAGTTTCGCGCGATGCGAAACATGAAATTTGATAGTTTCGTATGCTAGGAAGCTATTGAATGGAAACGTCGATGACAATTCTAATTTACTGAGTCAGCTTAAGAAGAATCATGATTCCGTTCAGCTTCGGATTTTAATGTGATCTTGAAAAGAGAGCAAAGCTTTTGGGATCATCGATTTTGGTGAAACTTGACGCTCTGACGAATCTCGTTCCCCTGTTCGCAAATAGAGCAGTGGAGCCAGTTACTGTGGGGTGGTCAATTACGCTGTGCTTTTAGGTCATTTTCAAACGTAGTTGATCTTATGATTATCGAATGAGACAAATTAAATTGTTTAATTTGAATTCGATTGATTATTTAGGTAATCAAATACAATTGTTAAACGTAAAGATAAGCAATTAATTATTAAAGACAAATATTAAGTAAATACAATTGTTAAACTATTTTATTACTAATACTTACTAATTAAAGATGAGCAAATACAATTGTTGAACTTAAAGATAAGTAAATACAATTATTAAATATAAAGATAAATAAATTATTAAACATAGATATAAGTAAATACAATTGTTAAACTATTTTATTACTAATACTTACTAATTAAAGATGAGCAAATATAATTGTTGAACTTAAAGATAAGTAAATACAATTATTAAATATAAAGACAAATTAATTAATTATTCAACATAAATATAAGCAAATACAATTATTAAGCATAAACATAAGTAAATACAATTATTAAACACAAACATAATTAAATACAATTATTAAATATATAGATAATCGAATATAATTATCAAACCTAAACACAGCTAAATATAATTAAGACATAATTTTCAATAATATTAAATATTCAGATACAATTTGTACACTGCCTAATCGGCGACACTATACACACGTACGAATTTAACAAATTAATTACACACTATCTCCTTTCAAATGGACCATATCAGCGTCGCAGAGTTAAATAAACAAACAAAACGATACAGCACCGGTTTCATTATTTTCTGCCTGGTTGCCAGGAGCGACCTCGATCGATCAGACTCGTCCCTTATCCCTCATCGAAACGAAAAGATGGCCAGGAATGCTAGAAAGAGGAGGTCCTGTCGGTTTCCTACGCGCGCTCTTCCCGCACTATGTTTGGTGTTCGCGGCGAAAATTTATGCTTCCTGTCTGCTGGTAACGCGACCACACGCCCGTCGCCGTTGGCCATGTAATTTACATACGGCGCCGGTTTTGTGTGCGTTCGCCTATGAAGTGTCGCGGCAACCACGAAGCACACCGGAGAGGAAATCGAAGAAACGAGCCCGAGAAAGAGAGAGAGCTGGCGTTACACACCGCAGCCGCGCGTGCACGCACCCTCGTGAATACGTGTAGCGTCACCCAGAGCAGCATCGGGTGCCCTGCAACTTAATCAAATCAATTATCCGCGAGTCCTCGGCCGCGACCCGTTTCTCGGACGCGACCGAATATCGTTTCGCGGGACAACTAGCTTCTCTTCGCCTGTTTTCGCAGGCACAACGGGCCCGAGCCGCTCGCGTTGAACAGCCTAGAATCCTTCGGCCGAACGCCCACGCGTTTTCGAGCAGATTTTTCAAGGTCCCGGCCCGATGTTCGCGAGAGCGGCTCGCCGTTTTGCCGAACGACGCGAAACACCCGTTCGGTCGCGCGCGCCGGCGACTCGTTCCCGTCACGCTCCGGGGCATCGGTAAAGTAATTTACCGTAATTAAAGTCTCATAATTGGGACGGATAGCGCCATAATATCCTACCGTCCCCCTCGCGGCCCCCGACCGCCCAAGGAATCATTGTTTCGGTTTCGATCTCTCCGCGCCGCCGCCGAGCTGCGGCCACGCCGCCGTCGCTTTTCAATAGGCCGTCGCTTTTAATCTCGATTATCCTCGCTTCTTGCTTCGATTACTAACTTAATTACCTCGCAAATAGAGCCATTGTGACGTTGACTAATGAAGTCGCGTTCAATCTTACCCGCGCGCGCGCGCGCGTTGCGATACCCGCTCGCGTCTAAATCCTTCAAAAGACCGTGTGAACTTTGCGATTCGACCGACGCTCCTCGAAGTTTTTTTCAAAGCGGAAAACGAGTTTCCGTGGAAGTCCGACGAATTAATTGCTTGCACTCGAAGCTGTCTCAACTGAAAATATAACATTATTTTTCTAACTTGTAGTGTTTCTACTTTGTGTGACGAAATGCATTTTATGCGTATGAAATTGACTCTTGGGACCCGCGCGACAGTTATGCTCTTAACAATTTTTTAAATATAAACTTTGTTAATATCAAAATTAATTTAGAAGGCGATATAAGACATTTTAGTGGTGCCTCTGAGTCACCACTCGAAGGCAAAGGGTTAATTTCTTGCACTCGGATCGTACAGTGGGCTAGAGACACGTCGATTCTGTTCGAAATTGTTTTAGCGTTATTAGAAGGTCAAAGGTTATCGTTGAATTCGCACTGGCGCTACGAAGACAGAAAAAATATATATTGTTTCCCTAAGTTAACACTTTGACGTCCGTTGTTATGTACACGTGACTTCGGCAGAATTTGTATGATTAAAATCGATGCAGGGTAGCTTTTTTTTAAAAATGTATCATAATTATATATACATTTATTATTATATATAAATATATATAATAGAAAATATATACTATATATATACTAATATATATACAAATAAAAAAAATATATAATTATTATATATTATTATATTATATATATTTATATATTATTTACTATTATATATATATTTATCCTATCTGCGACAGCAATGAACTATATCGTAATTGCATCGATAAAAAAGTTTATTATAATTACATAATTACATGTGAGTGGCAGAATTATTGAAAGTTTAATTCCAAGCAATTAATTTTCACGCTAATCCATTATAATTTCGTAATTTTATTGAGATTCGCAAGGGGTAAGAATGTTGAAAAAGTAATTGAGTAAAAGACTTAAATTTGATTACATTTTTGTGGTTTTTGGCGTGACCGACAAAGTGTTAAAATTAATTACGATTTAAATTTTCATTGAGAATCTATACTGATCGAAAATTATTTAGATTAAGTCGCAAAATAGAGAGACACTAGATCACAGGTCGAACTCCCGGAGGAACAAATGTTGCAAAATGTGCAGAAGACTGTGGAAAATAGTGAAAAGTTGATAGTTACATGATAATTCAAATGAATTGTAAAATTTGTTCTTGCGCCCCTATGTCTAACATTATTACAGTAAATTCTCCGCAATTTTCCTTCGGCTTGTGAACAAAAATGAATAATTTGGGAAGAGGAGCTACGATTATTCGAGCCACAAGGCTCTGTAGATAACAATTATATTATAATAATTGTATATAATAATATAATAATACTTATATGTAATATAATTATAATATTATAATTGAATAATATATTATCTCATAATATTATAATTGAATAATATATTATATTATAATATTATAATTGAATAATATATCATATTATAATTATATTATAATACTATAATTCAATAATCTATTATATCATAATATTATAATTGAATAATATATTATATTATAATATTATAATTGAATAATATATCATATTATAATTATATCATAATATTATAATTGAATAATATATTATATTATAATATTATAATTGAATAATATATCATATTATAATTATATTATAATTGAATAATATATCATATTATAATTATATTATAATGCTATAATTCAATAATCTATTATATCATAATTATAATTGAATTATAACAATAAAGCTAATAACAACCTCGCGGCTCGAATGTAATCACCTCTCCCCAAATCGCCCATTTTTGTTCACAAGCCGAAGGACAACTGGAGAGTATTTCGCTGATCGCCCCACAAAATACCTCGCCGTAAACAAAAATATTTTAGCCTAATCTATAAAACAGTTTCTCTACAAATAGCGCAGACTCGCGTTACCATACTCGCGACACATATTTTCGTGACACACCGTGTAGACGAATGAAACGGAAGGAAACAACGGGGCAAGCGAAACTGGCGAGCCCGGCCCGGGGCGTAGGAACAAAGTGACGTTTTGTAAGGAAGGAATGACTGATTTTAGAAAGCGATGGCCGATGGAAGGTTTTGACGAGCACCACGTGTACCGAGCCATCGGCTTCTCGACGAACTCTTTTCTCTCGCGCACCGACCTCTCACCTTCGCCGCGCGAGCTTTCAGCTCCGACGAAATCACCGCGCCCGCAGCCGGCGCATATTGTTTTCCAGCAGGTTCGTGCTGCTTTATCGTCGTTTCCCCTCGCGCATTTTTACGACGACCTTGCCTCGCATTTCTATCCTCGTGTTTCTCCGGCGACCGTTCGTTCCATCGGTTCCCGGCCGCCGCCGCCGTCGTCCGCCCCGTGTGTAACACGTCTGTTAATGTTAGCAGCAGCACACGGTCGCCGCGCGTGTTTAGAAAAAAAAAGAAGATCCGGCTGTAAATCCGCGAAATCGCCGTTGAACGACGCCCCGGAAACTTATCGCGACCTTCGCCGTTGCCGTGGGATCGGGTTCGAGTTGTTTTCGGCCTCCGAAAAACATCGAAATGCCAGAAACTGGGGAGAGCCTATGTACGGGGTGTCGCAGAATTATCGGTCCGGGATCACATCGGTTTCGTAAATCCATACCCCCTTGGCTTGGATGGAGATTCGCGCGGGTAATTCGCTGCAAAAATTGACACTGATTTCGTGCCATTAAAAGGCGTCGATCGGTATTCATTTTGTTTGTACGGATTATGGTATTTGTTTGTAAATATTTATGTAATTGTTGCATTTAATGTTGTGAAGTTGATAATCGTGACGAGTAGAATACGATGAAATACAAAATCTCGCGATTTATGAGCGCGATTTTTCAAGGTCGAGGTCAAGGTCAGGGCCAATTTTGCGAGGGTCCTGGCTAGAAGTGCTATTGTCGATTAAATTATCGATATTATTAATGTTTTAACGATGTAATGTAACGATAATATCGTCGAGGTATCGTTAAATATCGTTAATAAATAAAAGTTAAAATCGTTATAAATATCGTTAATAATAATATCGTTAAAACGAATAAAAGGGCGGAATTAATTTATTCGAAGAAGAACGGAGCGTTTGTTTAGGCGAAATCGATTCTGTTACTAAACGTCGATCTATTGATATCGGTACGTTGTCTGTATCGATTTAATTTAAGCTTTATGAACAAATGTTCTCAGTTTTTCCAAACAAAAATTTGTTCCAAGAACATTAAGCCACCAACTGTCGCATTAAGATTTTTCTAGAAATTTGTTAAAAATTTGCTGAAGCTGTTTTAAGACTTGTTAAAAAAGAAATATGTTGGTCACTATAAAGTTATATATATATATATATATATATATATATATATATATATGATCACCATTTTAGGGTACCTATTTATTCGAAATGAAAAATCCGATAAATAAATAGATAAATCTGTGCTAAAATGTAATTCACATACACGCGAAAATGTTAAAAATACAAGTGAAACAAATTATGCTGTTACTATGTCATAGTCACATAATTACTGTAACTGTCGTTACATGCAGTAATTGTACTAATTACTATATGTAACTGTAACATAGTAACAGTATAATTTATTGTATAAACAGCATATTTATTATATGTAACTGTAGTTGCATGTAGTAATTGTACTAATTACTATGGATCAACTTAACTCTAGATTGTCCAAATAATCTATACATCTATAAGATGTATATAAATTTATCTATATATCTATATATTTATATCTATAATAGATATATCTATATATCTATATATCTATATATTTATATCTATAATAGATATATCTATATATTTATATCTATAATAGATATATCTATATATCTATATATCTATATATTTATATCTATAATAGATATATCTATATATCTATATATCTATATATTTATATCTATAATAGATATATCTATATATCTATATATCTATATCTATATCTATATCTATATATCTATATATCTATATCTATATCTATATCTATATATCTATATATCTATATCTATATCTATATATCTATATATCTATATCTATAATATATATCTATATCTATATATCTATATATCTATATCTATATCTATATATCTATATCTATAATATATATCTATATCTATATATCTATATATCTATATCTATATCTATATATATCTATATCTATAATAGCTATATCTATATATCTATATCTATAATAGCTATATCTATAATAGCTATATCTATATATCTATATCTATAATAGCTATATCTATATATCTATATCTATAATAGATAGATACATATAATAATTATAAATATACAATATAAACATAAATAAAAATCTAATAAACTCCTTCGCTAAACAATACACATGCAATTCCAACCAACCTACAAGCAGAGAATAAAAAATCTCTCGTTCCGAGTTCGGTGCAACGCCACATTTTTCCAAATCGAGCATCACCGATTTTTCACCGCAAAACTTGCAACATTTCGATCCGCGATCGGACTTCTGTCGAGAAAACGGTTCGCGCCGCGCGGAAGAGACCGACGGCGATAATACGCACACCGGGGCCCTCAAAATTCCGCAGTGACGTAGGAACCGGCGAACAATCGGCTCGTTCACGGCCTCGAGAGAGAGAGATCCCGTCTATCCGTGGAACGGTGTGTGCCAGAGTCTCCTGTTGATCCGCGATCCAAACAGTTCGTTCGAAGTTCCGTTCCGTAGTTCGAACAGAGTCTCTCTCTCTCTCTCTCTCTCTCTCTCTCTCTCGGCGTCGTCTCTCCGGTTTCGTTATTTCCCAAGAAATTCCGATCCTCCCGGTTCGCGTTGCTTTCGGGGACGCGGCTCGTAAAATGGCGATCGGTCCCCGGTTTTCGTAGGAGTTTTGATGGGATTTCGATATAGGCGGGGGGGCAGGGGGGGACGCGAAGCGGACCTGTTTCTCAAGTTGGCGATCGGACGCGTACGTTGCAGAACCGTCAGCCGCAGGAATTAGGCCGCCCACGCTTATGTCGACGACCGTACCGAAAAAGCACGATAAAAGCTTTCTGGCCAGATGGGCACCGGTTGCGCAAGCTTCTCCTCTTCCTCCTCCAGCCCCCTGCTCCTCGTACTGGTCTTCGTTCTCCGTCGGTACAGCACCGTTCTCTCCGCCTCTTCTTCTCTTTCTCTGATTCCCGGCGATCACCATCTTCCGTCAACCACGGATTTCTCGTATTCTGCTGTCACTCGAACTGTCGTGCGTGACACGTTGAACAAGTTATGGAGTGATGGCGTACTTCTTTTTTTCTTTTTTCGTTTTTCTTGTTTTTTTTTTTTTTAAACGCCAGCACCAACGCGTTGGAAATTCAATCGATATGTACAGGGTGTTACAGCATGTGCGGTAATGTCTCTCTTATTGACACACAGATTGTGCAGAAAAATGAACAATTTGGGAAGAGGAGATGCGATTATTCGAGTCTTGCGGTTCGCTTTTATAGTTATAGATTGCCGACGAGTATGAAAATGAGTTGCAAGACTCGAATAATCGTATCTCCTCTCCTCAAATTGTCCATTTGCGTGGACAATCTAAGCGTCAATTAGAGAGACATTATTGTATTGTCACTAAGACTCACGCGATTGGTAATACCAGCATTTGTAACCGAACAAATCATGTGAATTAATGTATTGATAGCATAAGAACTGAATTGAAATTATTTTTTAAAAGAAAATTAGTTGAAATTGTAATTGTAATTGAGATTGAAATTGAAATAGAAAATGAAAATGAAATTGAAATTGAAATTGAAATTGAAATAGAAATTGAAATAGAAATAGAAAATGAAATTGAAATAGAAAATGAAATTGAAATAGAAAATGAAATTGAAATAGAAAATGAAATTGAAATAGAAAATGAAATTGAAATTGAAATTGAAATTGAAATAGAAAATGAAATTGAAATAGAAAATGAAATTGAAATTGAAATTGAAATAGAAAATGAAATTGAAATAGAAAATGAAATTGAAATAGAAAATGAAATTGAAATTGAAATTGAAATTGAAATTGAAATAGAAATAGAAATAGAAATAGAAATAGAAAATGAAATTGAAATTGAAATGGAAATAGAAAATGAATAAATCAAAATTAAAACCGAAAGTACAAATACTGTTATTTGATTAAATAATGAAAGGATTTATTAAATTAAATAATGAATCTTGAAAAATGTGTACTGGAAAAAAATCGGTAAATAAAATTATAAACGATCCAAATCACGCTCTGTTACATTTCTGTCAAGAAGACCCACCGTTCGAGTATTAAACAAAATACTTATGGCATTTATTTTTGCATTCATAAGGCAGACATTACTTAGAAAAAGTGCCCCTCTCTGCGACTAATAATCCACTGCAGTTGAAAACGCGTTCTGTTTCTTTTTCGTACTTGCATTATACCTTCGAGTCGATTATTAATTGCCATAACAACGGACTTATGCTTGGCATCTTCCTACGTTTGGCATCGTGCCCATAATTACTTATAGATTTTTTCGCGAACAAAAGGCGAAACTGTTATCGATACGTAAAATTACCTAACCTAGATCGTTCGGGGTGAAATGATCCACGGTTTATTATCGTTACAAGCGAATTACGTTTGGGCCCGTTTTTAAAACAGTTTTAGAACTCGCTTGGCCGAAGGTTCTTCGAATTCGAGACTTTTCTTCTGCGATATCTTCTCCTTTACGCAACGTCTTCGAGATATGATCCCGAAGAGTTATAATCCTAAAAAAATTGGAGCACCTTGTCTGCTACTTTTTCCAAGGATCTATCTAGATCAAACAGCTCATCGAAGGGGGAGGGGATCAAATTAATTTCATTTGTCAGAAATCACTTGATATCGCAACCGAAAAGAAAAACTTTCTGGAGAAAGAAAAGCAGTGATTAACACGTTCCGTGCCACGTGTACCATCGATGGTACACGCTTGCATGTTTACTTAGTGAACTGAACAAATTGTTTACAAGAAATGTAGAACCGAAGAATCAATTTCCACCGCAAGAATGGGCGTTGATAAGTTTTTGTTACGTTGTTATGTGTACGAGAATTAATAATTGCACGTAATACATCAAGTTTTAGTAAAATATCAAAGTGTGAAGATTCGAGTAAAAAAAGCTCGGCACGGAACGTGTTAAACGAGTATAATAATAATTCGTTGTTGCGAGACTCTATGTCTCCTTTTTATTTTGTACTTTCGGGAAAGGAGAACATTGATTAAATAAGTCCAGATTTACTGTCGCGATATATTGTCCAGATTTATTTTTTTTTACCGTTGTTGTGCCGAAGCGTTGAAATATCGACGATTCGCCGAGAATCGTAAATTCGACGCGCGAATATTTTGTGCACCCACCCGCTGTATATTCTAGCAGCTCGTAATTCAGCGCGCAAGAACAGATCGGTTTCGTTCTATTACAACAGAACAGCCCGAGAGATGTTGCTGTCCGAGAGCAAGACGAACCGAAACTCGCGCGGCTGGTATCGAAGCGAACCGAGGCGGGCCGGGGCCGCCGCGATGAAGCGGCCAGCGAGCACACGGTGTCAAGCGCGAGTCATAAATACACCAGCAACGATATATCGAAGGTGCCTGCCCCCCTTTTTCCGAAAAGCGTCGAGGCGCTCCAAAAATCTCAGCCACGCGATCGTCTTTCGCGCGACGCCCGGCAAGACCGCGATCAATCTTTCGCCGATCCTACGTTTCCTCTTACAAAGGCGGGCCACAGTAATGGGGCCGAGATCTATCGAGCAGATCGAGTACAATATTAGAGTACTTTTTCCAGAATTGCAGAATTGAGCCGTTTATTTTGAAAGTGGCATAAGTCACTTTTTCTTCTTTTTTTTTTAAATGAAAAGATACCGTTCAATTGTAATTAGTGTTACCATTAACTCGATTTTTTTGAAAAAGTGACTATAAATATAAATACACGGCTCAATTATAGTTACAGAAGCATTACAATTTACGATAGTTGATAGGCCGCCAGGCCTAGTCTAATGATGTAATAATTATTAGGACAAATTAATCATTATGGTAAATTCTCTGTAATCGTCGTTCGGCTTGTGCACAAAAATGGACAATCTGCGGGGTTCCTCTTACAAAGGCGGGCCGCAGTAATAGGGCCGAGATCTATCGAGCAGATCGAGTACAGTATTACAGTACTTTTTCCAGAATTGCAGAAACTTCGGGTCTGCAGAATTGAGCCGTTTATTTTGAAAGTGGCATAAGTCACTTTTTCAAAAAAATCGAGTTAATGGTAACACTAATCACAACTGAACGGTATCTTTTCATTTAAAAAAAAAAGAAGAAAAAGTGACTTATGCCACTTTCAAAATACACGGCTCAATTATAGTTACAGAAGCATTACAATTTACGATAGTTGATAGGTCGCCAGGCCTAGCCTAATGATGTAATAATTATTAGGACAAATTAATCATTATGGTAAATTCTCTGCAATCGTCGTTCGGCTTGTGCACAAAAATGGACAATCTGCGCCCGGCAAGACCGCGATTAATCTTTCGCCGATCCTACGGGGTTTCTCTTACAAAGGCGGGCCGCAGTAATGGGGCCGAGATCTATCGAGCAGATCGAGTACAATATTACAGTATTTTTTTCCACAATTGAGCCGTTTATTTTGAAAGTGGCCTAAGTCATTTTTCAAAAACACACCGAGCTAGCTATTTTAATATTCACATTTCTACGTTATACATATAATTTCATGTAAAGCTGAAAGAACGCAGTGACCCCTAGGAACACAAAAAATACATTATACCACCATGTTATCAATTAGCAATATTTTTTAATTTATCAAAACGTAGAAACCTTAAATATCTGGATTTTCAAATAAATGGACTTTTAGGCCACTTTCAAAATAAACGGCTCAATTGCAGAAACTTCGGGTCTGCAGAATTATAGTTACAGAAGCATTACAATTTACGATAGTTGATAGGCCGCTAGGCCTAGCCTAATGATGTAATAATTATTAGGGCAAATTAATCATTATGGTAAATTCTCTGTAATCGACGCTCAGCTTGTACACAAAAATGGACAATCTGAGCTTCGATTAGGGAGAATTTACTATCATGATTAATTTTTCCTAATAATTCTTATATTATTAGGCTATAATATTATATTATTAGCGGCCTATAGTAACTATCGTATATATATATATAAATTGTAATTTTATATTATTTTATATTATTTTTTTTTTATATTATTTTCTCCTGATATTCGCTATATGTACATCGATAACAAAATAAGATCAGACTGCGGTTATCGAGGATTTTATTATTGTAGATTTACATCGTGTCTGGACTTATTTTTTAATCGCAAGAATCTCGGTTGCCCACTGATACTAAAATTGTTACTAAATAAAAAGATTACTTCAAATCACCTCGGGTCTGCCTCTCGTGTCCCGGAAGTAACATAATTTTGGGTTAATCTGTCACATTCGGCTGATACTCGTATGTTTTTCTTATAACAATAAAGACAAAGATGCCATCGTCTACATAAACAAATCTTTTGCTGTCGATACTGTAAAACGTAAATGAAATGAAATTTTCTTGATGCCGGGTCTCTCAGTGTATTTCTATCGACACGTTCAGAGAGCATCGACAGTTTCTTGAGTCGTGCTCTTTGAACCCTGACCTAACCCTGACCTAACTCTGATCTAATCCCGACCTAACTCTGATCTAATCCTGACCTAACTCTGATCTTCTCCTGATCTAGCCCTGATCTAATCCCGATCCAACACCGACCTTAATCCTGACCTTAATCCTGCGCTATTGTTCCGTCTCACGGGAATGAAACACACTTGACGCAATCCTCCGTCGACAAGGATTGTGTATTATAGGTAGCGATCGGATCGATGCCGATACCATTGATAATATTCGATTAATTCGATAGCAAAGTACTCGGTAGGAAGCATCGATACACGTTTTGATACCACTATGTAAGTAGTGATACCTGTTTGATTTCTTACAAAAGCATCGATACACGTTTTTCAGACTTCTACGAGAGTTTCGATTTCCGTTTCACATCTTTTTCGAAATGTTCAATATCTATTTGATATTTCATTGATAATCATAATGATATATAATAATATGATAATGTAACAATATAATAATATAATAGTATAATAGTATGATAATATAATAATATAATAGTATAATAATATAATAATATAATAATACAATAGTATAATAATATAATAATACAATAGTATAATAGTATAATATTATAATAGTATAATAATATAATGATATAATGATATAATAATATTATAATATAATAGTATAATAATATAATAATATAATAATATAATAATACAATAGTATAATAGTATAATATTATAATAGTATAATAATATAATGATATAATGATATGATATAATAATATTATAATATAATAGTATAATAATATAATAATATAATAATATAGTAGTATAATAGTATAATAGTATAATAGTATAATAGTATAATAGTATAATAGTATAATAATATAATATTATAATATAATATTAATATTCCTTCCATCAAATAATTTGTCTCGATATTTTTCACGCGATAGAAATCTGCTTGCCCAGGCAAAAGGTTCGTTCGAATCGAACGTGAATTCAAACGAAGAGCACAGCGAGCACTTCTCTCTCTCTCTCTCTCTCTCTCTCTCTCTCTCTCTCTCTCTCTCTCTCTCTCTCTCTCTCCTCAAGGATCTTGGATCCGCTCGGATCGATCAACCGCCGAAGAATCTAGCTCGGAAGAGAGGGGAGATGCTTCGAAAATTATAAACACCGCAGAGTTTATTTTACGTCAAGGTGCAACGAGGCTATTCGTAGAGTAGCCGCCTAATAATAATCGCACTTCCGATCCGTAGGGACCGTTCAGCTCGAGGATATTGTGTTGCAGCCGCCTCGGTCTCTCCTCTTGCCTCGCCTCGCCTCGCCTCGCCTCGCCTCGCCTCGCCTCGCGTTGCCTCGCGTCGCGTTGCTTCCTGAGGGCGTGAAATCCGTTTCTGATCGCCACGGAATCCCGGCCGGAAACTTTATCGACTTTATCGCCAGATAGAAACACAGCCGGGCGACGTTCGGCTCGGGTCCGAACAGAGGGCCCCTTGTTGGTCTCTTTCGGGAGACTCGTCGACGTCCTCAAGGTAATTTTACACCCGGCGACGGCACCGGGGACTCTTCTGCCCCGCGCTATCATCCAGACCAGGGGTGTCGAACTCAAAAACTAACTTGGGCCAAATAAACAATGCTTAACTTTAGGTGGGCCGCAGAAAAAAAATCAATGTTCATAGAAACAAATATTTTTATTTTGACTAGTACATTGTAATAAACATATATATATATATAAAGTTACTGTATATATATACAGTATAATATACAGTATAATAAGTATACAGTATAATATACAGTATAATAAGTATACAGTATAATATACAGTATAATAGGTATACAGTATAATATATACAGTATAATATACAGTATAATAAGTATACAGTATAATATACAGTATAATATGCAGTATAATAAGTATACAGTATAATATACAGTATAATAGGTATACAGTATAATATATAGTATAGTAAGTATACAGTATAATATACATTATAATATACAGTATAATAAGTATAATAAGTATACAGTATAGTAAGTATACAGTATAATAAGTATACAGTATAGTAAGTATACAGTATAATAAGTATACAGTATAGTAAGTATACAGTATAATAAGTATACAGTATAGTAAGTATACAGTATAATATGCAGTATAATAAGTATACAGTATAATATACAGTATAATAGGTATACAGTATAATATATAGTATAGTAAGTATACAGTATAATATACAGTATAATAAGTATACAGTATAATATACAGTATAATAAGTATACAGTATAATATACAGTATAATAAGTATACAGTATAATATACAGTATAATAAGTATACAGTATAATATACAGTATAATAAGTATACAGTATAATATACAGTATAATAAGTATACAGTATAATATACAGTATAATAAGTATACAGTATAATATACAGTATAATAAGTATACAATATAATATACAGTATAATAAGTATACAATATAATATATATATATACAGTATACTGTATATAAAGTTGCTTCACTGTATATAAAGTTTATATATACAGTACTGTATATAAAGTTTATATATACAGTACTGTATATAAAGTTACTGTATCCTGATACTTGACATCAAAAATGTTCATCTCGGGCCGCGAGTTTGACACCCCTGATCTAGACCGAAGTTTGTTTATGGCCCTTCTTTCTTTCTGTCGATGGCTCTCGCGTTGTTCCCGAATGGACCGAGGCTAGTTTCGAATCTTTTTGTTTACGTTTCGGTCACGCTGGTCGCGTTTTCCGACGATTAAGCTACGCCGGTGGACAAAACGACGAGGCACCGCGAGATTTTTTTGGTACGAACGTCTGTTCGTACATACGCGTGGAATGTACGCAACAAAATTAGGTATTAGTTTCGACGTAATATGTCAAGGTTATGTCAAGGGGTGGCGAAACTTTTGTTCACTAAGGGCAACCTAGATTTTCAAATTTTAGGTGGATGATCTGTCGATATCGTTTGTGTTAAGGGATGATAATAAAAACGGTAATTTAAAGCCAAAAATAAGTTGAAATTTAAAATAAACATAGATAATGTCAGAGAGGCGGTCAACTTAGTATAGTTGTGCGGTCGACGCTTTTACAACCCTTATAATATATGAAGGAATTAAATAAAATCGACCCATTCGTTATTTGCACAGAAAAAAAAGAATGAAATTTTGTATGGACAAAACGATAAAGCACTTTCAATATGAAATAACGAAAACATTGATATAAAATAAAATTACACAGTTTGCTTAAGTTTTAGTAATGTGTGGACAAAATGATAAGGCACTTTCAATATGAAATAACAAAAACATTGAAATAAAGGAACATTACACAGTTTGTTTAAGTTTTAGTAATGCGTGGACTGTGCAACTTCTTTCTTGGTAAACTTCTATGCAAATGTTTTATATTCTTTTCTTCCAAGCTTTCTCTAAGCTTCCAAAATCGCAGATTTTAATTCAGGCACTTTATTATACCGCTTTACGCGCGAGGTTGAAGCTTCTCGATAATGCTTTTAGGTCAGAAGACCTTGCTGGTCAATTCTAAACCTTTACATTTTCCTTTTCAAAATAATTTGTTACTATGCGAGCGTTATGCAAATTGCAAATATTATATTTTGCCTCGACAATTCTGACAAACCTGAGTGTAATCACCTCTATCTGTTCGTTGATTAAATTTAAGTAGACGGCACTATTCACACGGCCTTGAATAAATTTTATTCCCGTTTTTCCTCCATAGCCGATACCTGCCGATATTAAAATAACAAGCAAAAGATTAAAAAGAGCACTTCGGGTAACTAAATTGTAAGCATCAGTAATTATTATCAGTGATCTAGCTTCTCGTTAAATCAGATTCGCTGAGATTAATTAAAAAAGAAAAAGAAAGACGCTCACGGTTCCGAGAGAATGATTCGCTTGCTAAGGTTTCGGGTGCGCCACGGTTCGAAGATCTTTCAACTTTCAACGAGAGATCTCCGGCGAGAATACCGAAACGTTCGTGGCATACATCAAAATCAAACGGTTTCTATTTATACGTTTAACAGCGTGCAGCGGCGACGGCTTCGATCGGACACCTGTTCCCATTCAAACAAACTCGATCCGCCGATTATTATTTCAATCTGTTGCATCGCTCCCTGCTGCTTTACATAATCCACGAATTATACGAGATCGCGTACGGTATTACCGACGCGATGCAACGTATCGCGCCCATCGACGGCGGCGCGCGGATTATTTCTCCTGGTCTCGAAATGAATTGTATGATTTTCCACGATTTTTCTTTTCGTGCCGGTTCCGCGTTCCATCTGTAACTTTGATCGTGCAAAGTTGCGCATTCTTCGTGAATCCACGAATTCCACGTCGCACGTTGGTCGCGGTTTCCGTACAAAAAGCGGAGAAAAAAACGGGTGGGACAAGCGAAATTGTGTATTTTTAAGCCGTATTTTTTCATTTTATATTAGTGGTGCATATATACAGATTTTTGTTGGGATAGAATAATGCTAAATAGTAGAATATTATACAATATTATAATATAATACAAATATAATATAATATAATATATATATAAACATAAATGTAATATAATATGAATAGAATAATGCTAAATAATAAAATATTATATAATATTATAATATAATACAAATATAAATATAAATGTAATATAATATAAATATAATAATGCTAAATAATAGAATATTATATAATATCATAATATAATACAAATATAATATAATATAAATATAAATGTAATATAATATAAATAGAATAATGCTAAATAATAGAATATTATATAATAATATAATATAATATAAATATAATAATGCTAAATAATAAAATATTATATAATATTATAATATAATACAAATATAAATATAAATGTAATATAATATAAATATAATAATGCTAAATAATAGAATATTATATAATATCATAATATAATACAAATATAATATAATATAAATATAAATGTAATATAATATAAATAGAATAATGCTAAATAATAGAATATTATATAATAATATAATATAATATAAATATAATAATGCTAAATAATAAAATATTATATAATATTATAATATAATACAAATATAAATATAAATGTAATATAATATAAATATAATAATGCTAAATAATAGAATATTACATAATATCATAATATAATACAAATATAATATAATATAATATAAATAGAATAATGCTAAATAATAAAATATTATATAATATTATAATATAATACAAATATAAATATAAATGTAATATAATATAAATAGAATAATGCTAAATAATAGAATATTATATAATAATATAATATAATGTAAATATAAATGTAATATAATATAAACAGAATAATGCTAAATAATAGAATATTATATAATATTATAATATAATACAAATATAATATAATATAAATATAATACAATACAAATATAATATAATACAAAATATAAAATTAGAATATTATTATATAGCAACAGAATATTAACGAAAGGACCGAACGGAAACGAAAGATCGAAACGAATAACAATCGGTAAATTCGCAAGCTGCTTTCGCATTGTTCTTTTCCCATCATTTCGTTTAGTTGCTTCGCTTTCCCAGTGGCCTACGTGTTCTTGGGTTGGATCTCAAAATCTAAACGTTCTTCCTCGTTCCTCCTTCCGCCCGGTACATATAACCTCGATTCGTCAGATTCCTCCAGCTATATTCCTCTCTCGGTAATCTTCTCGTTTAATCAGCGGGAATAAACACGAGCGCGAGACAATGACAGAAGGGGAAACGAGGGACGAGAATTTGTTTGCTCGCTGTTCGCGAGAACGAGATGTCTCCGCGAGGAACGTTCCATCCATTCCCGTTCCCGTTGACCCTGTAATATCATCATATTGTACCGTCGATCGATTTGTTTGTTATTCTTTCAAGTCGAGAGTTCCGTTCAGTATAAATATATATACGGTGACTATAAAATATATAAATAATATAGTTAATATAATGTAATATGTACCTATAATATATAAATGATATAATTAATATAATATGTATTTATAATGTACAAATAATATAATTAATATGTATCTATAATATATAAATAATATAATTAATATGATATTATATCTATAATATAATATTGTATATATATTTATCTATAATATGATATTATATATATATTTATCTGTAATATAATATTGTATATATATTTATCTATAATATGATATTATATATATATTTATCTGTAATATAATATTGTATATATATTTATCTATAATATAATATTATATATATATTTATCTGTAATATAATATTGTATATATATTTATCTATAATATAATATTATATATATATTTATCTGTAATATAATATTGTATATATATTTATCTATAATATAATATTATATATATATTTATCTATAATATAATATTATATATATATTTATCCGTAATATAATATTGTATATATATTTATCTATAATATATAAATAATATATATAATGTACTGTATTCCCTAAGAAGCACCCCCCTTTCCCCAACAAAAATTGACGGCCCTTTTGCTGGCACGACGCTCAACATGATACAATATAAAATAATTTCGACAATAGATAATTCCCGGGGATCCTCGAGGCTTTTCGAGATCTATTTGCACGACAAGCACGATGTCCAAATGAAATTGAGACCACATGTTACCAGCGGTCAGATAACAACAATATTAATTGCGATGCCCGCTAAATGCGTCCGTTTCAAACTGTAAATAGATAAGATGTTTGGAAAATTCTATTTTTAGCCTCGATAAACGCTAAACAATTTGCTTGCCAAGAAGCTTATCGAACCGTTACCAAAGATATTACGGGAAAGCAATCTTGGACAGCATTTGTAAGGTGAAAAAAGCCGACAAAGCCGACGCGCACGTTTTATCTTCGATCGACGATCGATCCGAATGTGTCGCGGTAAAGATAAATATACAAGGTGTTTTCATTTTATCCTGCGCGTTCGAACGCCTTCGTTAATTTTGTTTATACGAAAGAAATGCGTCGTGACGAATCTGTTCGGTTCAAAGGTGGAAATATTGTTGATTGATGAGTCTTTTTCCTTTCGAGATCATTTTCTCTTAGATCATTGGAAGGTCGTCGGCATTTACTTGCGCATCCACATCTGTTTTTTACGATAAAACATTGTTGCGCGTGTCGAGACGAATTCAGCGACCTGCGACACTACGATCTTGAGCGAAATAATTATTCTATTGGGTTGGCAATTAAGTAATTGCCGATTTGTTCAATGAAATAACAAATTTTTTTTACTTGGAATGAAGTTTAATCTATAATGTATTTTCCATTTCGTTCGATGACCTTTAATAATAATAATAATAACTATTATTATTAATATATAATAATATAATATAATAAATAATAAATAATAATAATAATATAATATAATATAATATAATATAATAAATAATAAATAATAATAATAATATAATATTATATTATTATTATTTATTATATTATATTATTATTATATATTAATAATATATATAATAATATTATATAATAATAATAATAATAATAATAATAATATAACATTTACGGATATCATAAAAATGGGAGTGAGAGACGCCTATAACTGAAATCGGCGATTACTTAGTTGCCAAGCCAATAGTTCAAAGGCGATACAAAAATTGCGAAATGTTTGTTTCCTCTATAAGCAATAAATTCATTTGTTCTACAGTAAATGTTCGAGACGATTGTCCATTGCAATTTTTCGTTTATATGTTCGGGCGCGGGTGTTTCGAATGCGCCGGACAAAAGAAACACCCTATATTGTTCGCCCGCGAGGTGTGACGCTGGTCGAGCGGTTATGCGAATCTTACACGTAATTGCTCTCGCGATAAGTATTTTCGTTAAACCGATGAAGTAATGCGTACGTACGAACAGTTAGTTCGCTTCTCGAGGAGAACGAAGTTTACGCAACGTTCCATTCAAACGGATTAATTCGTCCGTTTTCCAGCACCTAATAAATTAGGCAAATTGGTGATCGCCGCGGGGGTCGTATATCTCCCTTTCGAAAATTTAAATATCAATAGTCGATAATCGGATTCTGCGATTCTGCGAGGGATCTTATTGCCGGGCTCGATAATTCTTCAGCAACGAGGCCTCGCTGCTTCGGAAAAATAAATTCAGGCGTGTTCCAACGAGATCGGGGCCAACGTTTAGGAAATATTGCTGTTTGTGTTTAGAAAACCGACGATCTTTTTGCATCGGCCAAATTCTATCTCGGCCTGGCGTTCGCTGCACGACGAGTGGTGACTCCGAGGCGAAATTGCTACATTTCACAATTCGAAAATAATTTTTATATCGAAACTTTGATAATATAGAAATATATAAAAATTATTCACGTCTACGTTCCAAAATTCTAAAATGATTTTTATATATTTTTATATTATCAAAGTTTAGATAAAAATTATTTTGGAACTTTGGAATGTAGATGTGAATAATTTTTATATATTTTTATATTATCAAAGTTTCGATATAAAAATTATATATATTATTATTATTATTATATATATTATATATATATTATTATTATTATTATTATATATTATATATTATTATTATTATTATTATTATTATTATTATTATTATTATTATTATTATATTCGATATAAAATTCCAAAATAATTTTTATATATTTTTATATTATCAAAGTTTCGATATAAAAATTATATATATTATTATTATTATTATTATATATTATATTATTATTATTATTATTATTATTATATTATATTATTATATTCGATATAAAATTCCAAAATAATTTTTATATATTTTTATATTACCAAAGTTTCGATAATATAAAAATTATTTTGGAATGTAGCAAAATTTCAGCGACGCCTCGGAGTCATCACTCGAGTGCAAAGGGTTAGTAATTAGCTGTTTGAAATAATATTTCCAAATTTCCAAATATTCCAAATATTCCAATTTATTGAAATATTTCAGCGGTGCCTCGGAATCAAAGGATTAATAGTGCTCGAGTGCAAAGGATTAATAGACAGCTGTTCGAAATAATATTATAGACGACGGCAGACGCGAGCTTCTTTTCCAGGTTTAATCAAATCGATGTCGAAGAAATGTTTGAGCGTAGATAAATACAATTATACCGATGTGTAAAATAATCAAGACAGGATGGAGATGTGCTGCAATCTTTTGATACCCTTGCACTATGATTTCTAGGAAATCGGACTATGAAATCATAATTATACAAATGATAACGTATTTCATATAATATAATACAATTAACACTGGATTTATGAGCACAAAAAACAGCTGCTTTATACTAGTTTATAAAAGTAACAATAAGACATTTATTCAGATTTTTAACAAGCGTTGTTGTAACATTTGCCGCAAGTAACATATAAATTGAATGAATAACTGTATAATAAACTATATAATAGATAAATCTATCTTTACGATATGAATAACCGTAAATTAAAAAACTCGTCATTTTGACGAGTTCCGTAAATCTAGTGTTAATTAGCACGTTTTCTAATTTCCCTCTAATTGAACCAGACAATTTTTGTTTCCTGTTCTTAACAAATTTGTTTCGTCCGAGCGCGTCTAATATCGTCGCGAAAGAAAATAATCGTTTCACAAATGCGGAAGATAGAAAATGGGCGTTGTTATTCAGAGAAATGTTCGTATTAATTGGATGATCATTCGATACAGATAAGTCGGGTCTTTTTATCTCGCAGAAATGTCAATGAGGATTTACATACATTGTATAATTGAGACTCATGCCCGATAATTAGATCATCGTACACATTTCCAAGAAGAATTTCACAGCTATCTGAAATAATTCTTTTCAACATAAAATCGAATAACTGAAAAACATCAATTCAATATTACCGATGATTTTATAATTATTTAAAATTATTATTTGACATAACTGTCGAGAAATCTTTCTTGGAAATTACACAGAGATCTAATTGTTCGCACTGAATCTGGTTTATATATGCTAAACACCCTCATTGATATTTCTGCAAGGTAAAAAGACCGATTTAACCACTTAGCTGCGTCGATCTATTTTTAAGATCAATTTTGTATGCGTTTTATCGATCGCACGCGGTGCAGTTTCTCTCGGCAAATCGTTCTAGAATTACTCTAAAATGTACGATATTTATGAATGTGTTCCACAAGCGTCTTAACCTCTAAATCGTAGAAGTAGTTTTATTGTTAAATATCAAATTGCTATTTCCTCATTAAGTGTATACACGCCGATTTCCGTACAAAAAGCGGAGAAAAGTCGGTTTTAAAGAAGTTATCAATATCAATTTCAATATCAATATATATAGAAAACTAATGAGAATAGTTATAAATTATTTCTTGTGGACTATATGCAGACTGCAAATAATTCTAAAATAAAATACCGTGTTACTGAGAAAATAATATTTCAGATAACGTTATTTCAAAAGCGATCGCAGGCATGGAAATAGTTATTATAATTTATTTTATATAAATATTATTATTTTTTTATTTATATTTATTTTTATTAAATATTATTATATTAACCCTTTGCATTTATAACATATTCATATTAACCCTCGAAGCAATTTTAACTGTAAATCTAAAACAATTTTTCTAACTTATACAGTGTTTCCATTTTATATGACAGAGTGCATTTTATGTACTTGAATTGAATCTCGTGACTCATACAATGGTTTACGCTTTTAACAATTTTTGAAATTTTATTTCAAAATGGAAATATTTTTTATTTCAAATAGCTGTCTATTAATCCTTTGCACTCGAGCACTATTAATCCTTTGACTCCGAGGCACCGCTGAAATATTATTTCAATAAATTGGAATATTTGGAATATTTGGAAATTTGGAAATGTTATTTCAAATAGCTAATTACTAACCCTTTGCACTCGAGTGGTGACTCCGAGGCGTCGCTGAAATTGCTACATTCCAAAATTCCAAAATAATTTTTATATTATCTAAACTTTGATAATATAAAAATATATAAAAATTATTTTGAAATTTTATATCGAATATAATAACATAGTAATAATAATAATAATAATAATAATAATAATAATATATATATAATATATATAATAATAATAATAATATATATAATTTTTATATCGAAACTTTGATAATATAAAAATATATAAAAATTATTCACATCTACATTCCAAAGTTCCAAAATAATTTTTATCTAAACTTTGATAACACATAAAAATATATAAAAATTATTTTAGAATTTTGGAACGTAGACGTGAATAATTTTTATATATTTCTATATTATCAAAGTTTCGATATAAAAATTATTACGGAATTTCGAAATGTAGCAATTTCGCCTCGGAGTCAGCACTCGAGTGCAAAGGGTTAACAGTCAGCCATTCGAAATAATATTACCAACACACAATGGTCATTTGGACAGTGGCCAGGCGGTGTATGCGTCCGCAGCGGGCCCGCCGTGATTGGTGCACGCGGAAACATGCAGGCTCTGGGTGGCTCGCCGAAGCTAAAAGCTTGTCAATTCTCGTGAAAAATACATTTTGGCGGTCGCTCGTATCCGGCGTGTCCTCTAAAAAGAAACCGTGCGTGTCCTCCAAGCAGAGGCTAGAGAGCCGGCCGGCTTGTTTTCGGCCGTCAAATTCTTCGGCCGCGGGCAGATCGGAGAGCTTGTTGTTACCCAACCTCCACGAAGGATCTCCTCCTGCTCTCCTTCTCTCTCCGAGGGGCCGGCAGTTCCCGATGCACGGCCGTGCATACGTGCGCGCGGGGCCCGTCGTGCGCGCGGGGCCCGTCGCGCGTCTCATCGCGTTTCGTCGCGTCTCATCGCGACGCGTCGCTACGCGCACACGCGGGGCCCGCGTTTCGTAAGAAATTTTATCGTTCCGTATTCGGAGCCTAATGCCCTTGCAGCTCCTCCTTCGTAGCCTTCTATGGTTCCTCCTTCTGCTGTTCCTCCACCTCCGCCGCGCCGCCTTTTTCCACCGCGCGCTGCTATCTCTCCTCTTCTCTCCTCTCATCGTGGCCCCGTCGCGGCTCTCCGCAGGCCGGTTACGTTTAACCAACGGGCGAGCGAAAGAGAGAAAGGGAGGAAGGCAGAACGCGAGTGAAAAGGAGCGGCGGAGGGGGAGAGAAAAAAAAAGAATGGACTTCCGAAGACCGGATCTCGGCGGGGACCGCGACACGGGGCCCCTCCGCCGAATCCGTAGCCAGTACCCACTGACCTATATGCCGGGCAGATGCCTCCGCGCCTCTCTTCCATCGAGAGATCTTCCGAGAGGGCTTACGGCAATTTGTACGATAGGGGCAAACGTTGCTCGCTGCCACGGAGCTGTGCGTTGGACGGAAACCGTTCGGGATGAAGCGCGAATTTTTAAGCGAAAAGGATACGGTACATTTGTCCGTGCCACGGAAATGGACGATTTGGGAGGAGCTGGTACGATTATTCGGGCATTGCTGATTGTTTTTTGTATTAGCGATTGGCAATAAAAATTGGAATATAGTATAATATAATAATATATAATATAGTATAATATAATATTATATGATACTATATATTATTGTATTATTATATTATACTATATATTATATATTATTATATTATATTTATATTTACATTTATTATATGATACTATATTATTGTATTATTGTATATTAATATAATAATATAATAATATATAATATAGTATAATATAATAATACAATAATATAGTATAATATAATAATATAATAATATAGCATAATATAATTTAATAATATATATATATATATATTTTTCATAAAATTTTATAGTATGTATCATTTATTAGAGATATACATTTTCCATAAATTCCATAGAAAACAGTACATAATTATCTTTCTTCAAACTGCAGTAAATTCTCCCTAATTCGCGCTCAGCTTGCGAACAAAAATGGACAATTTGGGAAGCGGAGATACGATTATATACAATTTATTATTATATATTTATTTTATCACATATTATACTATTACTTATAATTTATAATTACGCGTTTATAATTGTTGACGATCGGCAACTGTAAAAACGTGCCGCCAGGCACGAATTTTTTTTCACAAGCTGAACGAAAATCAGGGAGGATTTAGACTACACAAATTCTGTAAATTTCCGTTAATTTCTCGGAAATTTAACAAAACTAGATAATTCGACATACTTACTATTAATAAAACTAATTCGAAAGTTACTGTAGAAATTTAAATTACTGCAATGGAAATCGTAAGAAGTTTAAATAAATCCAATCATGCCATTATTATGAAACAATATATGTACATCAGTCAAATTAATAACTCTAAGGGGTTCTAAGGTTAATAAATGAGCCGTTTATTTTGAAAGTGGCATAAGTCACTTTTTCAAAAAAAATCGAGTTAATGGTAACACTAATTACAATTAAACGGTATCTTTTCATTTAAAAAAAAGAAAAAAGAAAAGTGATTTATGCCACTTTCAAAATAAACGGCAGATAAAAGAGCATTTTTAATTAAATCTCGTACGGCTCGCAACAGTCGCAACGAAGTGTTCCATCCACCTCGAAGTCTTCGATCTGCCAAACCGATCTTTTAACGTTTCAACGCACACGCATTCGTACCGATAACACGCACGCGCGCTGTTTGGGACTTCGGGACCCTACATAACAGTGCGACGAATTCGCTCTGTGACACCGCTCTGTGAACAAAGAATGAATACCGTACAATATAACGAATAACGCCGCGAGCAATTTAGTCGTCGTTCATAAACGACGAATACATTGTATTCGTTTGTTATTGAATATTTCTGCATTTTAACGCGATACTACGTAGAAATGACCAGTCATTTTTATCGTTTCCATTTGCACTATTTGCAATGCAATTTACAATGGTCGTCGCGCGTTTATGTGACCTGGACGTAACACGCATTATTGGCGTTCATATTATTAGCGTTCACATTATTAGGTATCGTTTTTAGATTTTATGATTGCATAGAGTTTACTATAACCGACTGCAAATAATTTATGCAATAACTATAATTCTCTCTCTCCCTCTCTCTCTTTCTCTAATAATTCTCTCTCTCTCTATATATATATATATAATAATTCTCTCTCTCTCTCTCTCTCTCTATATATATATATATATATATATTTTATATATAATAATAATAATAATAATAATAAATAATATATATATTATTTATTATTATTATTAGAGAATTATTATACTCTCTATAATAATTATATATATATATATTATATTATATATATATATATAATTATTATAGAGAGTATAATAATTCTAGAGACTATAATAATTCTCTCTCTCTCTCTCTCTCTCTAATAATTCTCTCTCGCTCTCTCTCTCCCTCTCTATTATAATTCGACAGATTACGACGGCTTACATTTCGCTCATCCGGCCCGACAAAGCTTTCGAGAGTGTGCGGAAATTTTTATGATTCAACTACCGTTAGGAATTCACGAGAGAGCTGATGAGTCTATTGAATTGTTATTAGGCGTAATAGTTATTGTTCTTAAGCTTCGCGATTGTGCGGATTTCGACGCAAACATTGGCATGCTAACGAAGATAAGCCTGCTAGTTTATTCCAAGTAACTCGAATATTACATAATTGCGGTATTAAAAGTCGTATTAAAAATATCTCGCTGCAGTGACTGTCACTTAAAGTCGCGCACCTAATCCAGCCGATTTTCGCTTACGAAACGCGATAATTCGTAGGAAACGATTGAAACGCGTACACACAGACACGTGGTTCAATATTTACTTAATATATGTACAACAACGGTAGTACAAAACATTCAATAATTATCAGCAAATTAAATAAAATGTTGCTAAAATACCGTACCGAAAACCTGCGAGACATTTTCAAACACGACTACAATTTAGCGAACCCGCAATTATTTCCAAATTCGCGTAACATCGATATCATAATAACGATAAGAATGCAAATTCTATTATTTACGTAATCGTGTGTTTCGCGCAAGTGCATCGTAACGGATCGACAAAAAGAAAAAACAAACAAACAGGGAAATGTTACGTAAAACAGGCTGTTGCATCACCGAAAGAAAAAATGAGATCTCTCGTTATTTCGGCCACCGTGTATATCAATCATCGAGCATTCTAAAGTAAATTGAACGAGGCGCCGTTGATATTCAACCTGAATTTCGAATCGAGAGGACTTTCGAGCCCGCGCTAAACCCGGCGTCCCGAGCTCGCGATTCGGGTCGAATAAGTTTTTAGCATTCCGGGAATTGCAGCTTTCAAAGTCCGGCTCGGGGCCGCCGATAATGATGCGAACGAATTCGAAAGCAGCCGATTAGTCGCGAAGGTTGTGAATTCATTTGTGTGGCTAATGTTTTGGTAACGTCGGTGTCGTTGAACCAGATGTATCAGCGACGCGCCGATACACGGCGATCGAACGAAAGCCGGTTTCACTTCGCGGGATCGATAAGGATCGGCCAGCTTCCGGTTACCGCTATCAGCGTGCCACGCGATTCAGCCTGAATTCCTCTTTGTTCCGGCGCGGATCCGTGCTGGGATCAAGGACGTGTATCGATACACACGAGCTTCTCGTTCCCGGGAAAGGAGAACGCGCGATATAAAGGGAACGAAGCTGACGAAAACAAAAAGAAAAAAAAAGAAAAAGAAAAGAGGAGGAGGCCGCGCGCAAAAACGCGCCCGGCTCGTTTGCATTCCCGCGTTGCATTTGGCGTTGCATTCGGTCGGCAACGATAAATCACGAAGATTAAAACGTAACCGGTCCGGAGGATATAGTGCTTCCTTCGCGGCGTATCAGCGGACCCGCGGACGGGGACGGTCTTATTGTTTCAAAATGATTAATGCGCCGCGAGAGCCATGAAGGTACGCGCTTTTGAATAATGCGGATTGTAACGCGATCCATGGGCGAGTTTATATCGCGATAAAATATTATCCCTCTAGTAAACCGCAGTCGAGGACGTCGGCCTATCAGCGGCCGGCGTCCGAAAACGTCCGAGGATTTCAGATAGATCGTAGCCGCAGACTGCCGGGGTCTCCGTTTATCAACGAAAACGATGGGCAAATTCTGTTTGAAATTCAAATAATTTCAAGAAAAGAAAGAAAAGAGAATTTACGATCGGCACCCGTTACATTTTTTTTCTCACGATGCCACGCTAATCGGAAATCCGTTTGAAAATGCGGCGCCTTCAAACTTTCTTCTACTAAATATTTTCTATCTTTTGTTCTTGTCATTCGTTGTTTAATACTCGTCGTGTCCATACGTGGATTCCTAATCAGAATTTATATTGTTAAATTGTTCGTTGTGGTAATTATAATTATTATTCGTTACTTCCTATTTTCGTTCTATCAGGAAATTAGAGACAGCTATAAATAATAATGAATTATTTCTCTATTTTTTTTTTATTTCAAATGTGACTGAATAAACGATCCTACAGATACAGTAATTCTCCCTAATCGATGTTAAGATTGTGCGCGCGAAAGTGGGGACAATTTGCGAACACCGAGTTTAGAACGATAGTGCAAAGATTTGACCGATTTCTATTGGGTTGGCAACTAAGTAATTGCCGATTTGTTCAATGAAATAAAAATTTTTTTTTACTTGGAACGAAGTTTAATCTGTAATGTATTTTCCATTTTGTTCGATGACCTTTTGCCATCTCTCTGACAACTTGAAAATTCCACGCTCGTAGAAAGTCTGATCCTTTTCGGCCAAAAACTGAGTTAAGTGAGATTTTACAGCGTCATCATCGTTAAAGTTTTACCACGAAGGGAGTTGTCCAGGGATCGAAATAAGTGGTAATCCGATGGCGCGAGATCAGGGCTATACGGTGGGTGTAACATCAATTCCCAACCAATATCCATCAATTTTTGCCGAGTGGACAAAGACGTGCGCGGCCTAGCATTGTCCTGCTGGAAAATGACACCTTTACGATTGACCAATTCTGGTCGCTTTTCCTCGACCGCTGCATTCAATTTGTCCAGTTGCTAACATTCACGGATAATAAAAAATAACATAATAATAATAATAATTTTATAATATAACATTTACGGATATCATAAAAATGGGAGTGAGAGACATCTATAACTGAAATCGGCGATTACTTAGTTGCCAACCCAATATTTCCGGTATGACAATGCAAATTGTCGTCGAAGCAAGTGTAGTTCTGGTCACAAAAATCACTCGGACCATAAAATAGGCAGACAATACTTCATATCTAAGTCCAAATGAATAATTTTCGAAGTACAGTAAATTCTCCCTAATTGCGAAACAATCGTATCTACTCTTCCCGAATTTTCCATTTTGGTGTACAATATGAGCGTCAATTAGGTCACAGATAATAAAAAATAACATAATAATAATAATAATAATAATAATAATTTTATATATAACATTTACGGATACCATAAAAATCGGAGTGAGAGACATCTATAACTGAAATCGGCGATTACTTAGTTGCCAACCCAATATTTCCGGTATGACAATGCAAATTGTCGTCGAAGCAAGTGTAGTTCTGGTCACAAAAATCACTCGGACCATAAAATAGGCAGGCAACACTTCATATCTAAATCCGAATGAATAATTTTCGATGTACAGTAAATTCTCCCTAATTGCGAAACAATCGTATCTACTCTTCTCGAATCTTCCATTTTGGTGTACAATATGAGCGTCAATTAGGGAGAATTTGTTGTAGCATCAAAAGATTGTACTCAAAGAAAATTCGTCTTCTGCTCTCCATAACAAATGCAGAATAGATATTACTATTTCGCAGAAATGTCCGCAATTTTGCCATAATTTCTCAGAAATTATTTTTATATTTCTCGCGTGTCACGTATGTCCGAGCGTTAATACTTAATTTTCAACCGGTGTTAAAGCAACAACAGGTCCCGATTTCGACCAGATTTCGCCCGAGACGTTTCCCAACAACGTTCGTCAACGATTTGTCGTAAAAAATTTGTCAACCGAGCCGACCGTTTGAAAAATGACCACGACAACCGAGAACGCGAGATTAGACTTAGGCGCGCCGAATACGCAAACAAAAGAGAGATTCCGTAAAAGCGTAATCACTGAGGCCCCCGTTTGTTCTTGTTCCAGGTTAAATGGTAATAAGCGACCATGTACAACCTGAACGTGAATGTGAATCCTAATCCAGCGGCTGCCGCCGGTCTTCTCGGTGTCGCGGCGGCCGAGGTCACGCCAAGGACACCGGAAATCGTAAACTCCCTAATCGCCATGACCAATCCCTTCGAGGATTACACGAGCGAGAGGAGCAGGGATCGTACGGATTCGATTAGCAGCGGTGAGCCGAGCCCACCGAGTGTTCAGCACACCTGTAGTCAGCTCATTAAAGAAGGTACCCATCCGGTGGTGACCTTGATATCCTACCGGGTCGCGACCGTCTTTCTTTTGTCTCGTCCTTTCGAATCCCGTGACCCAAGGCCGTCTCGACCTTGCCGTCGCTTAGTTCTAGTCTCCACGTTTGCCGCTAGCGCGCAACTAAATACCAGCTTGGGTCGGGTCGGGTCGGGTTAAATCGGATCGGGTCGGGTCGGGTCGCGTCGGATCAGTCCAGTTCAAGTTTGGTAATTATTTACTCTGCTACACACCTCGCCAATTTCGACGGCCTTGAGATATCCTATCAAGGACATCGTTCTAAACAATCTTTCTTCTTGCTCGTTCGTTGTTTTTTAACGAAAAGTTTGCTCAAACCGTCGCAAATCGATTGACCAAATTAATGATTATGTTATAAAAATTAGGTAAATAATCTGGTTGATATTTATCGTAGCGCGGGTCAAAAATATTGTTATTTCTGTACGAAAGAATTCTTATAAATTATCGGTTTGGTTCAATGCTCATTGAACATGAGTGTCAGAATAAAAAATAAAAAAATATAAAAAATATAAAAATTAGGTAAATTATCTGGTTGATATTTATTGCAGCGCGGGTCAAAAATATTGTTATTTTTATACGAAAGAATTCTTATAAATTATCGGTTTGGTTCAATGCTCATTGAACATGAGTGTCAGAATAAAAAATAAAAGAATATAAAAAATATAAAAATGAGGTAAATAATCTGGTTGATATTTATTGCAGCGCGGGTCAAAAATATTGTTATTTTTATACGAAAGAATTCTTATAAATTATCGGTTTGGTTCAATGCTCATTGAACATGAGTGTCAGATCATCAGCTCCAGTTTGCAGCAGGGATCCTAACACCCCCTCCCCTTAACCGTAACCAGATTATGTCAAGACGGGTTAGAATAACCCATAGAATTTGTAAAAAAAAGTACAGTAAATTCTCCCCAATTTTCCTTCATCTTGTTAACAAAATGGACAATTTAGAGAGAGGAGTGGTGGGGGAATAGTGGAGAGGGATGCGAGCGATGAGGAATCGGAGTGACTGAGTCTTCTCATAGCTTTGTTTCCCCCACTCCACCACTCGTGAACACTTCTCTGACATCCCCTTTTCGCCCAACGCCCAAAATCTAGCTTATCTCTCTAGCTTTGTTACTAACAATTTTAGAATGAAATATCTCAAAAACTATGAGCCGTCTACCACGTGCAAAATCTCCAGAAAAAATTAACATTACACCTAGGGGCCTCTCCTCGTAAGGCCCAACGAAGGTTCGGGTGAAAATTAGCGTGGTGTGCCCTGTAAATAAATAATTATTCGAAATTTATATTTTATCGATCCGACGTTCCATTTGGCGCGAAACGCTTTCGTGTATCCTCGAGTCTCTTTGTCGAGATCTTATCATTATTCGGCGAAACTATTTATATTATTACTAAACTATTTATTTGTATTATTCGCAAGGTTTGAAGTTGACGTTGCAAACGAAGAGGCGGGCAAACGGAAGCGGCGACGATTCCAAGAAGAGGTCGAAGAAGGAGGACGGAAGTGCGGACGACGAGGAGGAGGACGACTCGTCCAACAACAACAGTCGTAGTGGTGTAAGAAATCTCATCTTGTTGTTGTCTCTTCGTCAAAATCATTTCACGCTTGTCGCAAGTTCGCGGTTTAATCGATCTCGCGAGTTCTCGACGTGTATTCGTGTTCAACTTCGCTTACGTCGAAACCTTCATACTTTAACGTTGAAGCCAAGCAGTACCGTAATGCGCCATATCGATTTAGATTCGCGACACTTATTCCTGGAGGCACGTTTGATCAAATACTTTGGCGTTTGCTGTACGCACAGTGACTCCCATTAATATTCGGACACTTTTTAAAACGCGATAACTTTTTCAAAACTAGAATTTGAATTTTTTTTAGACGATAGAGGGACTAGACAATGACTAAACTATTTTGTTACAATTTTGTTATCACTGGGAATGACAATACAAAATAAAAGACTCTCGCTTTTTAACTATACGTACAGTGACTCCCATTAATATTCGGACACTTTCTAAAACGCGATAACTTTTTCAAAACTAGAATTTGAATTTTTTTTAGACGATAGAGGGACTAGACAATGACTAAACTATTTTGTTACAATTTTGCTATCACTGGGAATGACAATACAAAATAAAAGACTCTCGCTTTTTAACTATACGCACAGTAACTCCCATTAATATTCGGACACTTTTTAAAACGCGATAACTTTTTCAAAACTAGAATTTGAATTTTTTTTAGACGATAAAGGGACTAGACAATGACTAAACTATTTTGTTACAATTTTGCTATTACTGGGAATGACAATACAAAATAAAAGACTCTCGTTTTTTAACTTTTTTTATCTGAGCCCATAACAAAAATTTAAACAATGCGTTTTGTAGATTTCGGTAAGTTACGGAACTTTTAGCTTGCAAGTTGAGCGACAATTGGAGAGAATTTACTGTTTATTAAAACCACGGGCTTATCTTTGAAAAGAGACTACAAATTTACCAACAGTCATAATAGCTGTCCACTTCACTACCTTAAATCACATGTCATAGAACTGGAGCATGAGAGGACAGCTCTTATGACCTGTGCTACATTTTAGATTTCTTATTTCGAAAATCAGTGTTGAGACACTATCGAAATTACACTCGTAACAAAAATTATCGAAATATCCCTGGTAAAAAGAATTCGATCAAACAGGCTGAGCGTCTGTCATTATAACCATCAATATACATACATACATAATACATATACATGTGACCTGAAAAATGTGTTTGCTGATGGCAAGGAAGATAATTAATATAAAAATGAATATGTTTGTTTTTTTAGAAGGTACGGAATGAGAAAACACTTAACACCGTTTCGAAGAAAGGTTCAACCATCCCCAAGAGTTAAGAAACATTTTTTTGGCAATCTCTATCGTCATCCTCATCGTTCGAAGTATTGAAAAATGATCTAGTACTTAGCCACGCTACTTAAGCTCGTTAAAGTATGATTTATGTATGTTTGATAAAAGGGGCAAGACCATTTGTCATTTTAACAATATTTTTACAACGTTCAAAGTGTCGTTAACTCCTTAAATGTACATACAATAGTATCTTGAGTTGTTAGGTCAGTTCAATTGATACATCAAATAATTCCTTCGATAGTTATATATTCATGATGTAGATCGAATATTTTCTGCCAGGGGGATGATATAACAAGTATCGTAGTCAGATCATTATGTCACTTTTTTAAAACGTTTCACTTGCCGTATCAATTTAGTACTAACGCGAAAGACTGATACGTTCAAGTTGATGAGAGAAAATACAAGAAATGATTTTTCATAGTAAATTAGTATGAGAATCAAGAATAAAAAAATATCGCGGTTTAGGTTTAATTTTGAATTAATTACTGATTCAAGTTCGGACGATTTTGAAATATAAGTAACCAAAACACAACGATGAATTCACAATTATTTTTTGTCAAAAATCACAATGATTTTTGTTTCGTATTCTTATGAAGAATCATCCCATATGTTCCCCACCTGTTGCAGGACATGTACATGTAAATAGAGGGTGGCGCATGTAAATGAAACCTCTTCAATTACTGTCTAAACCAGGGCTCGGAATTAACCGTCACGCAACATATGAGGATCTACGCGAGGGCTACGTCTCCCGACTCCCGTCGCGCGTCTCGCTTCCCGTAGTCGCCAAAATGCTGCACACACATACGTAAAGCAACAGATACACGCATCTGAGGTGCTCCAAGCTGAAAGAGGCGACCAAGGGGAGGGAGATGCGGGACGGGAGTCAGAAGGCCTGGTTCATTTCGAAACCTGAATTCTAAACAACGGCTTTAAAAAGGCTTTTTTAAACAATGTTGCAGACCAAAATTGAATAAAAAGGAACATAATTTAATGTAATCGGTCCTTTTGTAAGTGGACGCATAGAGACCACATGAAGGTGTAATTTGCTTTTTGCAGTGCAATTATAAATATTTTATTACACTAGTCTATTATTAGTCTATTATTACACTAATCTATTTTCCGTGCAAAAATAGTATTAACCTTTTTATATGACAAGATCATTAGTTTAGAAGATTTTTAATTCTAATTATTTCAAGTACCATAAGTGGACCCACTTAGACAGTAATTGAAAGTTACATTCTTCACCCTGTATATTTTACTGAAACAATTAGCCCAAAGGTTTTCTCAGATTTACAGTAGCTGAGATCATTCTTCTTCTTTGTTTCTTGAAGCATTATTTACTTAATAGAATTTCTACTGTAGTCAATATTTGTTAAAAAAGAAAATGCAAATTTACATTTACAAGATCCATACAATTAAATGATTTCGTTCGGTCTAATTCCATGCCGATAATTGCATCGCGTCTTACAAGTAGAAGAATCAATAATCTAAACAATGTAAAACCCTTTCAGTTGACACCGGAGGACGAGGAAAGGCGTCGAAGGAGACGCGAGAGGAATAAAATCGCTGCTACGAAGTGTCGGTTGAAAAAACGCGAGAAGACAGTGATCCTGGTGCAAGAGTCTGAGATCCTGGAAACGCAGAACCATGACCTGAAGTCTCAGATCCAGGAGCTGGAGACGCAAAGGCGTAGGCTGGTGGACATGCTGAGCCTGCACGGGCCGACCTGTTTGAAACAAGGTGGAGCGGACACCTCGTATCAACAGTATGCGGAGCCTTTGCATCTGCCTAGTTACCAGGAGAACTTTGTGCATCCACCGCCAGCGTTGAACCAGCCTCAAAACTGTGTATCGGAGTACCCGGTGAAGCTGGAGGATTACGAAGGCGAGTTTTACAGGCAAGAGAGTTCGTTTGTGCCAACCTCAGACGCCAGTTGCACAGTCTAGTAGCTTTATTCGTTACAAGTAATCCCTGCTGCGCCATCTTCGGGAGTAATCTCTTCGGAAATCTGATTTACCGATTGGACAAACTGTAAGCATATGACATCTCAGCTGGTCGATTACTTTATTTAAGAGGGAGGGGAGGGAGGAGGAGAATGATTGCATGCATTCCAAGAAGACATGAGTGAATAAAATCATGAAAATATAACAGACAAAGATTAAAATTAATCTGAAATCGTATAGTAATTAAGGGATATAAAGACAAGGGTATAAACTGCTAAGACATAAATGAATTCTGGTCAAATTATTCTAAATAACAAATTGACCCAATATTTTTGAGATTAAAAAAAGTATTTTACTACTTACTTACTAGATTCTATACTACGTCCGTGATAATAATATTCACAATATGTTTGGAGAGTATCATGTTTGACCATCCTTGCCGGGTCTCCCTTTGTTTTGTGTCCGGTAAATCAGATTCTCCCGGATCTCCTTCTCTTCTCTGTTAATTACAAGTCTGTAGTTTGTAAGTCGATTTATTATATCGTAACTGCGCGCTCCTGTGTCTTCTTTCTCGGTACCTTCATTCACTTTTTTGTTTCTCATATTCCTTCTCCCCACTTTCTGTCTTCTTCCCCACCATTTTTTTAACATATCCCCATATACTCGAAACGTAGTGTTCAACGTAGCACACTTAAAAACATTCCTTGAAAGTAACCCTTTCTTGCAAGTAAGTAACCAATTCCTTCAATGTAAGTACTGTGACATTCTAAGGTATAATCGATACAACGGATTAATGTAAGATAGAAACGGATTGTCTTTGCAATAGCGAAGAAACAATCATGCGTCGATGCGTTGAGCGGCAACATTCACAGTATAACATTCGAAGTTCTTCTATGTGTATAGGCCTTAGTAGTAAATAACATCGAACGATAAATACGAGGAAGAATACGTTCAATTACCGGTGAATGCCTACGAGCCATTGCTGTAAGCCGTAAACTCATTAAATACCCGACAATTTAAGATCGAAATCGATAAGGGAGAACGTTGCAAAGACATTCCGTTGCTTTAAGCGAAAATCGAGAGAGCCTGTTCTAAAATGAAACGCATTATTTTGTATGTGACTATTTCTCGATTCACCAGTGAGAGAAAATATATAACTCAGTATGTAAGGTCTTCTGATATTGATTGTGACTATCACACTGTGACGCGATTGCGAGACGCGTTCAAAGGATACTTATAATTATACGAATAATCGAATGATATTTAATATTATATATTATATATTATATATATATATATGTGCATATTTTATACAGATATATACGTTAATGCGCGAGCGTTATTAACAGTTAATGAACGGTTAATTACATGACTATTAAATGTTTCATTAATATGACATGAGCCGAACGACATACCTCAACTTTATTGTGGGTAGTTACCCTCCCCTTGTGCGTTTGCCTTGTAAATTGTTCTCCCAAACGTTTAATGCTGCCTATGTAATATCTGGACTGTGGACGTTTCAAAGTAAATTCACATTTTGTTCGATTCACAGAAAGCTTGATCATAGATTAAAGAGAGAAACTTTAACACATGAATTTTTTATTGATCTGTAAACGTGCACGGTCTATCAGCTCTGATCATGTTCTCGTTGAAATTTTAATTGTCGAATCACACAGTGGGTACATTGGGTGACAGTGATATTGTGAGGGAATGCCAAAGAACCATCAGAAACATTGATCAGAGCCTACAGAACAAGGGATTATACATATACATGGTGTCCCAGGTTTTAATGTTCAAACTTTGTTAGTGTATTCTATGGCATAAAGTAAGAAAAAAATGTTACGTAAACATAGGTCATATAGAGCTTTATTAAGAAGTTATAACAAAAATTCAGAATAGGGATAGTAATCATCTAAAAAAAAAATAAAAAGTAAAGAAAAATCTTCGATCGACGTGAATCATGTATTGTCAACAACGGTTATTAATACATTTGGAAATGTATTAATAAACACATGGCATGTGCTGATCTATTCAAGCCAATGCTCTCAGTAACAGCAAGTTGATTACTATTCCCATTCTGAATTTTTGTTATAACTTCTTAATCAAGCTCTATATGACCTATGTTCGCATAACATATTTTTCTTACTTTGTACCATAGAATATACTAATAAAGTTTACTTAAATTAAAAAAAGTTTACTTACATTAAAACCTGGGACACCCTGTATAGTTTTCTTTTGTTACCTGAATATTGTTGCGAGGGATCCTGCAAACGCACACTGGGGCTACGCTTACGCGTTCTTGCAATTTACAAAAATTAGTTTAATAGTGAAACGCTTCGAGTCCACGGACTAAAATGCTTTTCTTCGTCGGAATGTTACCGTCAATTGATCTAACGAAGGAGAAGATTTTTCTTGCACTTCGTCGGGACGGAAGTGAGACAAAGTCTTCCTCTTATTGTTTTTTTTCTTCACAGTATGCGATTTTAAGGAACTAACCGATTTATACTTGACGAACAACCTGTACGATGCGCGTCGACTAAAAATTTTGACACATTTATCGAGCAGAGGTAAAATTTATTTACCGAATTTTACCGAGATATTTTTGGGAAGGATTTACGCGGACCTTCGTGAAGGATATTACTTCAGAGACGGAAAAGGTCGTTAAAATTATGGCAACAAATTTGTTTACAAATATCTTTTTATTATCTTCTCGTTTTAAGTGGTCATCAGCTCTCTGAGGTTATATTCGCATATTCTGAAAATACATGTAGAAAGTATAAATATGTTAGTCATCCGAGAATGTTTTAAGTATAGTTGTAAATGTGCAAGACGAACGTCAACACGTAACAGTCACACACGTGTGGTGCTACATATATTATATATATTTGCTTTTTTTATATAAATTTTATTAAGTTGCCTGAAGAGAGTATTTAATAGTTTAATACACATGTTAAGCATGTAATATCAACGTCTATTTACTAATGCAAGTGAGTTCAAGGAGTAACATTATCGGACATACTATTTATGTATATGACCTTCTTTTTTTTTTATTCATCATTTTACATGAATCTGCAAACATTAACGTTTAACAGGCGGGTTATTCTTTTTCTCTGTCTTCGGGCATTTTTAATAAAAATTCAAACGAAAACGTGAATCAACATGTAATCCATCTCGGAAAGTCATAATGGAAAGAACGTAAATTTACGTGGCTCGTCCGTTAAGCGTTAAGCATCTTACTAATGCTACTGACAAATTGAAAGGATTTTAAGAGTATTGGATCTGTAACAAATTTATTATAAGCACTCCTATTCAATCATTTTTCACGTGTAATATTATGCGGGGACCGTTCGAAAGTATTGCATTTTGTAATGAACAAAATATTTCGGTCACGTTTGCAGCACACAATTGTCAAGAGCTACGGATAAAATTGAAAAATTATAAAATGTATTTCGATAGTTGCGTTTGCTATCTCTAATACATACTGCCATTATTGAAATCTCAGATGTCGCGATGCAGCAATATCTGTTTCATAAGTTCATCCTTTTATTAGTGAAACGTATTGAAAAGTCTTTCTAGAAAATAAGCGCAGAGTAATTCTAATAACATGTTAGCGAACAGTATATAAGATTCTCTATTTGTCATAACAAAATCGTACTATTGTTTCTTTTATTACTGAGTACCTGGCCATGGTTTTCCATGCGACAGCTATTTTTCCTTAGGAGAAATGCATTGAGTTTAAACTAGAAAAATGGCTGAAGAAATTTTATCGTTGTAACCTAAGGAAAAATTTTATTCTTTAAATAAAAGTGCCTTCGATACTAATAACAATTCTTCTTTCATACCCGTTCACAGATCTCCGAGTAAAATGAACAAACGTGTCTTTTATATACTTATTTTATTACAAAATGTATCATTATGATATATACACACATTCGTTAATTTAATCATGATCATTTTAGAAGTGAACACAATTTATTTCATAAATAAAGATACACGATGAGGGTGGAGAAAATAGCCTTGCTAAACCTTCGCTGCACCTATTTTTCATGGAGTATTTATGAGCCTCTGAAAGTTAAATGTAAAGTAAGAAATACATGTTAAGAAATATTATTCAGTATAAACAAAGCTAGACAATATACTTACACAATAATGTTGTTAATTGGGATATGTATTAATTTGACAAAGAATCCTATGAAGCCCATTATACAGAAGCCGATAGCCGTGGCTAGGGCAATTTTCTGAAATTCTGAAGAAGAATGCGTGCTTAAATATTCTGTTCATAGAACTAACAATAAAATTAATCAACAATTTTAAAATATGGGAACTCACCTTTGCGGTCAGGTTTTGTACACCGCTTGACAAGACGAATACTGTCTTTAGCAAATTGCCTGCTAGGCTCTGTCAGCTTCTTCATTTGATCCATTGTGTTCGGTGAACTGTAAATAAAGCGGGTTAAAACCATTGAAAATGATACATAAGTATACGAATACAATCGACGCAAATATTTATGCGAACGGCGTATAAAATGTACTTTTGGCAGTGACAAAAAGCCATACGAGTTATATCGTGTGAATATTCAACTATATTTAACTGCGGATAACTGTAGTTTTAAACGGATTAATTACAGAAAACATGAGTTACAGGTTAGATGAAACATCAATTACTCCACTGTCACTATATGATTTTCAATTTAGAGCTGACGAATAGAACAAAAAAATAATTGATAAAAGGTAACATACTTACGGCGTGTACAACCGGAGAACGCTTTACGAAGTGATGTTTGACATACGAAAAGCTACGTTCTATGAGATTCGAAGCGCTACGTGGACACTGTCAGACACTGTGCTGTAAGAACGTCACTTCCTATCACATCCGAACCAGTGACGTAGGCTTTCAGTTTCACGATTTCAAATAACATTTTAAATCGTGAGACAAGCTCATTTAAAACAAAGAAGGGTAAAGCGTAAAAAATTATCGTACAATTAATACGTGTAAAAATTATTCAACGATACGCATTTATATATAAGAAGGAACGGGATAGTTTCTAAAATAAAGTAACCAGGTAGCTTTTATGCATGACCACGCGGGCATAGGTATGATTTGGGATGGCGCGACCGTATGACAAATGGCGATCAGAGGGAAATTCAAATGTAAAATGTAACGTTACGCTTATAGTTGTATATTTCATAGCTAATGCATATATATTTTTATTCAGATGCGATAGCTTAAATATACATACATAATTTTAAAAGGGTCAGGCTTACTCCGGGCCCCGCAACCCCTAGGGTCGGCTCTGAGCACACAGAATGGATAAGCAAACAGCATCCGTTGCAGGATGATAATTAACACTGTTTTTTCGGGGCACTGAAAGCAACTATTTCGTATTACTTTATAGAAGCAACAATAATACACTTATTCGGATTATTATATCGATATTTATTGTAATATCTTTTCTTGGAAATTAGAAAATATTAAATTAGAATAATATTAATATAATTATATTATATATTATATATATTATATGTTATTATATTTTCTACAATAAATAAATTAGAATAATATTAATATATGTATAATATATAATTCTATATAATATGGAATAATATTATATTAATATTATTCTAATTTATTATTTTCTAATTTCTAAGAAAAAATATTACGATAAATGTCGATATAATAATCCGAATAAGTGTACTATTGTAGAAAATTTGGAACACGTGATTTTAACGCGTCCTGTAAATCTAGCGGATTAACCTAAGACAAAAGTGTCAAGGTTGAAATAAGGGCTGCAAAATTGGTGGGGATACGAATAAAATTGATGCCGCTTTATAATAATTTATTTATAATAAATTTACATGCACGCGTCGCGTGATAATATGTCACGTTATAGAATAGATATAGGTACATTCTCTCTCTGTTTCTCTGTTCTTATTATTTTACATTACATACGGCCGTTCGTACCCTCCTTTCATGGTCGTAGATTAATCTTACCGTTAGAATGAGCTCAACAAAACCGGGAAAGAGTGCAAAACGACTATTTTCTCTGTTGCAATTGGCGTTCCATATCCGATCGAAAGATTTGGTAAAATAAATTCTTACGCTATTCGATCATCGTTAGACCACACAGAGCTTTCGCTCACCCTTAAACTCATGAAAAACACGTTTCAGCAATACATGAAAATCAGGGTTAATGAAACTTTGATTTTTCATTCGATAAAATCGATCACCGTTAAAACACCAATTTATTTGATTCCGTTGCTTTCGAGACAGCCTACGAAAGTAAGATTTTCTATAAACACCTGCAACATGTTCGCGAACGTAACGAACGATTTATTCGAATTCGGAGTTCCTTTTCCCCCTCTTATATCGATACTTTACAATTTTCGCGTTTCCGTCATTTCGGTAACGTAATTCACGAGTGCGAGACGGGTGTTTGTAATACGAGACGGTCGAAGTGAGTGTATTATTAATGTTCACAATCGAAGACTTCGTTCGTCGTTCCACTTTTCGCATTGTTAACCGTTTTAAGTACCTCGCGCGTTACTTCTTCCGTTTAAATTACGCACATAGAATCTATAAAGACGATGTAAAAATCTAAAATTAAAGTGCTCACTTTGCGAACGCATTTTTACCTGCTACGATAGCTTAAATACGAAAACCGAACAGAGAAGTGTAGACTAAAACCTTTAACCCTTTCGGTGTACGAGCGCGTTGTCCGCAGTGGCACTCCCACTGTACGGGGTGCCGCGCCGAAAATGCGCCCATAACGCAGGGTCAGTCCGCTTTTGTACGAAGATTTTCTTAAGCGTTAAGTAATGACTGTGCTTAATCCGTTTCTAAATTTTTCTTGAAATGTTTCCTGTAAACATTCTGTAAAGGGCCCACAGAAATATGGCTTACATGGATGCCAGATGTATTCGGCACTCGTCCATATTGGTCATCAGATGGATGCCGGATATATCCGGCGCTCGTACCGAAAGGGTTAATCATGTCGAGCAGCTTTTTCGCGTGTTGTCAACTCTGTTCGAGTGTCAATAAAAAAAGAAACAGAGAAATATAACGAACGTATCTTTATGCGCCAATCAGATCCTTTGCTTTTTCAGTGTTCACAATTCGTAATTTTGCGAAAAGAAACATTCGGATGAGAATAGAGCTTTATGCGCCAATCAGATCCTTTGCTTTTTCGATGTTCACAATTCGTAATTTTGCGAAAAGAAACATTCGGATGAGAATAGAGCTTTATGCGCCAATCAGATTCTTTGCTTTTTCAATGTTAACAATTCGTAATTTTGCGAAAAGAAACATTCGTATGAGAATAGAGTTTTATGCGCCAATCAGATTCTTTGCTTTTTCAATGCTCACAATTCGTAATTTTGCGAAAAGAAACATTCGGATGAGAATAGAGCTTTATGCGCCAATCAGATCCTTTGCTTTTTCGATGCTCACAATTCGTAATTTTGCGAAAAGAAACATTCGGATGAGAATAGAGCTTTATGCGCCAATCAGATCCTTTGCTTTTTCGATGCTCACAATTCGTAATTTTGCGAAAAGAAACATTCGGATGAGAATAGAGCTTTATGCGCCAATCAGATTCTTTGCTTTTTCGATGCTCACAATTCGTAATTTTGCGAAAAGAAACATTCGGATGAGAATAGAGCTTTATGCGCCAATCAGATTCTTTGCTTTTTCGATGCTCACAATTCGTAATTTTGCGAAAAGAAACATTCGGATGAGAATAGAGCTTTATGCGCCAATCAGATTCTTTGCTTTTTCGATGCTCACAATTCGTAATTTTGCGAAAAGAAACATTCGGATGAGAATAGAGCTTTATGCGCCAATCAGATCTTTGCTTTTTCGATGCTCACAATTCGTAATTTTGCGAAAAGAAACATTCGGATGAGAATAGAGCTTTATGCGCCAATCAGATTCTTTGCTTTTTCGATGTTCACAATTCGTAATTTTGCGAAAAGAAACATTCGGATGAGAATAGAGCTACACTTTTGTTATCGTGTACGCGTTAGTCCTATGTTGATTGAATATTCTTCTTTTCCTCTACTGTACAGATATTTTAAAATTATACGTTATTTGTTATTTTATGTTATTCTTTAAAATTGTACGTTAAAATTAAATATCGACGGTTATTCAATCGAAAAACTCGCGGTACACAATAATCGAAGTGCCGAATCCTAAAACACCCCTCCGATCGCGTTGGTTCAGAAAATACGCGGAATACTTGGAATTTCCATGGATAATCGAGCGCGTTGAATCAAAATCAATCGATGCACATCGTTAATTCCTTGAAATTACGTATTAGAAATACGTATTACTCGTCCCGATTGAACGCAAGTTAAAAAGGCGACTGAAAATACATGGCGATAGATCGAAGATAATTTGTATATAAGAATGTTCTAGTTTGAAAGACTGACGTAATTATAGTCTGATGTCCTTGTAGGTTCGACCTTAATTCTACGATTTTTACGGCGTATTTATCAGATTAGTCCGTAAGTTTGTGCATAGATTTTGCGATAGTTCCTTTGGTAAAAAAATAAAGTGATATTGTTACGTTTACACTTCTGCGAGGATATATCATGAAAATACGTTATTTGATTTCGGTTTAAATAGAGAATGTGCCCCACACAATGATGTTAAAAATAATTACACGCATCAACTTATGGACTGATCCGATGGTTTGTAATTCTCTCTGCGCACTCCTTTCGAAAATTATTCATATTTATCTCGCATTCGTTAACAGAACGTTTCAGCGACGCTGGTCGAGAAATCAATCGGATCGAAACGAAATGTTCCAGAAGGTTACAGCAATTTTTATAAAAGAAATTCGTGTTTGTGCAACGAGTTTCAGCTGTTTATTAACTCTCGAAGGCCCTGTCCGAATACATTTGTAACTACTTTATTTACATTGTTCATCGTTTCTTCGTGCTTTCGAAGGAGCAAACCGTAAGCAAGCAATTTGTTCCGAATTTATTACGAATCTCTTGATTAAAGATATCTTTCATTTTCATTTACTTAAAATTGAAGATATTTTTCAGCTTTGTGGCCTGTTTTTTTGCAAGAAATCGCGTAAAATGCGTTCACTGTTGTAACCATAAGTTACTGTCCAGTTTACTTCAATTATTTTGGTCAACGTAAAACTAGTAAAATAGTTTTAATAATAGTAATAATAGTAAAATAGTTTTAGTCAACGTAGGGGTGTGGGGGTGGACAGTTATTACGACTGGCGAACAAACTGTGATACGTTCAATTCAGTATGTTTTTCCGAGCTTAGATCAATCAACTCACAAAGATTAATTTTGCAAAAACCTCGGTTCGGTACTTCGAGAGTTAACGCGAACTCGGACTGTAATTTTGTGCCGCGCTTAAAACAAGGGAACTGCATCGTCCGGTTGTCGCAATCTCGGCAGTTCACGTATACCGTATCGCTGCCAGAACTTTTCCCGATCGACCGTACACGCACACAATTTGAGAAGGAACTTGCGAAAGGTCGTGTCGACTCGAGGATTCACGGCTACGCGGAATCGGTCGCGCACGTTTATGACGGCGCAACGCAATTGTTCGCTGACGTAATGCCCGCCGGAATTCCCTTAAACATTAACGTACATTAATCCTCATTGACAACATAGTTGATATACTGCGACACGTTAGACAATATTTCCTCGAATTCACGAAGATTTCGAAGTCCAAATTGCTCGTGCGATTTCCTTTACATTGATAGAAAATTTCAGTGTCTCTGTCGCTGACGCCCCCAGAGTTCCGCGTCGTCGCTAATTATTTATACAAATGTAAACGCAACTGCTTGACGATAAATTTATTTTAGGCTAAAGCTGAAGCGGATTCGATTCGCGACTTGGGGTACGCTCTCACTGCCAGGCTGCTCGGGAGAAGTCATTATGCACGCGCAGGGAGCCCCGTACAGTGGCGTGGGACGTCTACGGGCGAACTGCAATGGCGTCGCGACGCGGAGCCTCTGTCCGCCCGTGGTTCGGAATTGTAACGTTCGACCGGCCGACGTCGCACGCCAGTAGGCTCCCCCACGCAGGACTCTCGCGCACGCGTCGCCTGCCCCCACTCCTCGCGCGGTAGCTTTCCTCGAGTACCCTGGCTACTGCGCGTCGCTCGCTTGTTGCTCTCGGGAATGCGACAGTGGGCGGGGCGAACGGGCGAGCGACTATGGTGGGGCGAGCGTCGGTCGCCAATCGCGCCCGGTTCAACCGTAGGATACTAATTCTTATCGTTATACTCGAAATAGTTTGCTTTCACAACGCAGTGGTAAATGACCACACCTCGTAACAACACGCAACTCTCTTTAATTTCAGGTCACATTGGTTTCTGGATCGATCCTATGGCTATTAACCTATGTACATCGTTGAACAACGTGCGTTCGTCCAGTTTCATCCGTACTCTTGAATAATTCTGATACATTTAGCTGGAACCGTCCCGTATTTCCGCATCTTGCTACTTACTTTTCGTCCCGATTTTTCTCGCGCGTTATACGTACCTCTATCGTTAGGATTGCTTCGCGTTTGGTACGATCCTGCCCGTGTCAAAAAGTCATTCTCGAAAGTAAAACGATCCAAGATATCACGAAAATATCGATTTCAAGGCTTCGTTCGAAACCTTTCCACGCAAATTCTATTTAATCGTTTCGTCATCTTTCCTCCACTGTTCGAGTCGGTTGGTATATTTCGCGACTGTTAAGTTCGTCCGGGCACACACATTAGTCCAACGCCGACGATTCGAGATGCAAAATTAATGTTGCAAATTTATTGAATAAATGAGTGTAATTGAATGATATAAAATAGAGTAGAATCGTTTAAATATATCAATTGAGCGAAATTTGTTATTGATCAGAATACACACGTTTAGAACATTTTCCTTTAAACGTAGATGCAAATCGAATTGTTTGTAGAACGCAACGTTAACAGATCCTAATTTTGCGTCGTTGTAAAATTCCTTCGTTACAGTTTCTTTAATTAAATTCGTTCACTTTTTCTTTGAAATCCGAAGCAACGACTTTCGCAAAAGTTATTCTCCTGCCTAAGAGTGTTCTTCTTAAATAAATAAACAAATCTCCATGTATAACATAAATAAATATTGAACATGGTTCTATGTAAATAATTGAACCGTTTATTTTGAAAGTGGCGTAAGTCACTTTTTCAAAAAAATCGAGGTAATGGTAACACTAATTACAATAGAACGGTATCTTTTCATTTAAAAAGGAAAAAAAAAGTGACTTATGCCACTTTCAAAATAAACGGCTCAAATATTCCCACTGTCGAAATGTGCTGCCATCTACACGTAGGTCCCACCACCCCTGATTTTGAGGGATGAAAAATTAGAAATAACAGGAAAGCGAGTAACAGCTGTATTGTTGTACGATAAAATTACGCTATGCGGATATTCCAAATTTTTTTTAATATTCATATCGTGCTTCATATCGTACTTATGCCACTTTCAAAATAAACGGCTCAATTACAGAATGTAATTATTAAACCGGTCGCGAGTGTCCAACGGCGCTACGGATTTGTTATTACAAATTTTGCTCGCTCCTGCGACCTCTGCCCGTAAAAAGTAGACCTTGGTTCTATCATTCTCCCAACGGAATTTCTGAGTTTACGTTTGTGATTCTTGATCGTTGCAATCGAATGTCACAAGCCGGTCGCACGCGGCCCAAGGTATGGAAAATCGCGTGGTTTCTTTTCAAAAAATACATCACCTTGCGCGAAACGTGTACTCGAGACGATGCGACTCCCCATCGTCAACGAAGGTGAACAACGATCGTAATCGAAGCGAGGTTCGTTGTACTGATCAATAAGTAAGAAAGACAGAGAGTCAACGAGGGAGAGAAAGTTAAAGGGGCAGAAATCCGTCAGACGATTATTTTCGAGCAGATTAATATATGCTCGAGCAACGCTGCCGGATACCTAACGTGTGCTACAAAAATACGTACGCACTTAAAAGCTAAATAGAATAAGAGAGTGTGTAAATTATTCCGATTGAAGAAGACTGATTGATTCGCTCCGCTGTGCGCTGCAACGATAACTGCAGTTATTGCAATACTTTCTTCGGTTTGCCGGGGTTCCGTTAAATTCGATTCTATTACATTTCATTAAATAATTCCACGTATGTTATATTACACGGATTCCCGAGGTTATTTGGAGCAACATTTTCCTTTACAAAAATTTCCTCCGAGGCGTCGTTAACGAGTTATTAACGAGAAACAGTGACCAATAGGAGGCGAGCTTTCGGCTGGCGCAAGGCGGCTGAGCCAGCGAATGGACGAAGCCCTCAAATATGATTTAAAAGGCATAATTTTTTGAAGGGAACTGAATGATCAAATTTAGTAGCAATTTACTCCAGAACTAAATTGACGCACAGTGGTTTGGGACGCGGTAATTTTTGGCTCAAATTAAATGTTTAATTAAAATTGTACTCCTATGAATTAGGTATGCCGAATTTTGTTAAAAAGTTGCAGATAGTAGCAGCAAAAATTTGTATGATCCTCTTTGCTTCACAGGAAACGAGTCTGACAATTATAAAAGTATTGACGATATAATTACATTATACTTATCTCTAACATATTCTATTATTTCTTTTTAAATCCTTAAAGTTTAAATTTTAAATATAAAGTCTTAATTAAAATATGCTTACGCCGTAATTCAATGACTAAAATACAGTTACTCTTGAACGCGAAGCTACAGAATAAACTAGTATATTAATATCATAAAACGTGAGATCATGTCGAATATTTTAAACGTCAATTTTTCAAAATTTTAACTGTACATTTAATGTTATATTTAATTACATAGTCACTCGATGAGAGCGACATCTCGGTTATCGAAGTTTCAAAGGGTAGATCGAAGTTTCGGCTCATAGGAAAACAAATTATATCAAATTATATCGAAAAATGAAAGTTGAGAAATTGATTTCTGGCCAAAAATCATCTCGTTCCCGACCGCTGTCGTGAAAACAGACAGCAATAAGTTACAATTGAGCTGTTTATTTTAAAAGTGGCAGAAGTCACTTTATCGTAATGAAAAGTGGTGATTTTTTAATGTTTATACGAAATTATTTATACTGAGATATATCAATATATATTTTATTATCAATAGATATATCAATATATATATTGTATTATCAATAGATATATCAATATATATAGTATTATCAATAGATATATCAATATATATAGTATTATCAATAGATATATCAATATATATTGTATTATCAATAGATATATCAATATATATTGTATCATCAATAGATATATCAATATATATTGTATCATCAATAGATATATTAATATATATTGTATTATCAATGAATATATCAATATATATTGTATCATCAATAGATATATCAATATATATTGTATTACCAATAGATATATCAATATATATTGCATTATCAATAGATATATCAATACATACAGTATCCTGAGATAACAAATACAAGTAAATCTTCTCGAAAGTTAGCATCCATATTTTTAAACGTGTTAAAAAACGCAAACCCTTAAATATATCGACTTAAAAACAAAGTGACTTCTGCCACTTTCAAAATAAACGGCTCAATCAATTGAAAACATTCTTACTCGTATGTCGAACCCTCTTCGAACGGCAGCCATTCAAAGTGACCGGGAAGCCAATTTAATCCGGCTGCAGACAATTGGATCGTGAAGCTGTTTTAGCCACAGCGGGAGCAACATCAAAGCAGGTACATGCTCGATAAGTCGAGGTTTGGTCGGAGAAGTGTGTAAATTGGTCGAGAAACGTTTTCGTTTGGACCACGGTGCGAGAAGGAGAGGAGGCGGACCGACCGCGGTTCTCTTCGACACAGAGTTTCTCGCACTAAAAGTTGTGTTTCGCGAGTTCCCGCGAGAGGCGCTAGCGACCACTCTCTCCTCTTTATACCGTGGTTCGGACTCGAGCCGCCGCGAGTCAATAATAAATACAAGATATATCTTTAAATGCCGTCCCCCTAACGACGCATACGTTTCACTAACTGATTCGAACGGATTGTCGAAAGTTTGCTTTCTCGTAGCTAAGAATAAGTGAGATTCTCCCAATAAAAAATATACAGTAAATTCTTCGTAATTGACGCTCAGATTGTACACAAAGATGGACAATTTGGGGAAAGGAGATACGATTGTTCGAGCCTCGCGGCTCGTTTCTATGGTTATTTAGAGATCGTTATTTTTTTAGAGTAAATTATTTCTAGATTGTCAACAACTATTAAAACAGGCGCGAAGCTTGAACGATCGTATCTCCTCTTCCCAAATTGTCCATTTCTGTGTACAATTTGAGCGTCAATTACGGAGCATTTACTGTACTCGAAGATCTCTGATAAAAGGTACCAATAAGACAGTATACCGAACTAATAGAAGAGAAGAAAATAGTATTCGCGCTTAACCCTTCTTCGCACTAGAATCTCGATAGCATTTTTTTCATGACTTTTAGACGACGAACAGAAAGCTTCTCAAGTCAAGTTAACACTGGAACTACCGAACCAATGACTGGTTTCTGATTTTTTCTTTTACAGTTCCTGATACTATAAAAATGTTTTTTATTAGAAATTTTTATACCAACTTCTTCGTTCAAGCACACATTGTATTATATTATAATAAAAATCGTAAGAAGTTTAAATAAATCCGATTTTGTCATTTTTCTAAAATAATATACATTATAGTCACGTTTAGGGCTCGGTGGTTCCAGTGTTAAGCGCCATCTGGCGTCCTGGCGTGTCACCGATTCCACTGGAAATATTCTACTCAGTTCTAGAACCTCGTTTCGTCGACTCGAAAACTTCTCTAAGGTCCTTTACGTTCTACACACAGAAATATAATGATTTCCATCTTCATCACCGTGAAACACTTTTTTCTCTCTCCCCCCTCCCCTCTCTCTCTACATATATCTCTTCGTTTTTTTTCTCGCGTGATATGATTAAAATGGTCAATTTTAAATATGTATCTCTATATTTATAGTCGTTACCGATATATCATATAATCTCGTCGTAAATTTTTTTCTAGTATAAAATTATGTCTCGTTCAACGACAGAATTGCGACCCTACGTAGGAATCGAGGCTTGCGCTAGGAAAACATTTTTTCTTTCTTTCGTACACCTATTCTCGTTAGCTAACCCGAGAGGGTGCAACGTTTGACGAGGGACAAGAAACGCGTTACACATGCCGCTACGCGATTAGATTAAGCAACGTAAATTACAACAATATAGAATCTAGCACGTATCAACGATTTACAGACGCCTGCGGTCGTTGCGAAACCGATCGACGCCATTGTTAACCTCACCGTTAACATTGGTAGTTAACGTTTCTGAGTTTTCTTAACCCTCCGTGGTTCGGCGTGACTTTCGAGTCGCGTCTATATTTGTCACGTTTTCTCTTTTTTAGCCCAATTTCATTTTTAGTCGCAATATTGTAAAAATATCGGTTAAACTTTTCCTTGGGGGTTTCTGTTTTTTCGACTTTGCTGCGTACGTTCCAATGGATCTTGTCGAGAGAGGTCCAAAAATCGAGGTACGGAATCTAGGAATTGATTCGTTGAAAAGTTGTGCGCGTTCAAAGTTGATGAATTTTCGGGGTTTTCTTCCCTAATAGACGTAAGTTAATGAGCGGCGCCGTTAGATGGCAGCACGAGTAACGTAGACCAGCAGTGGCTATTTTAATTCTAAAATAATTAATAAATTAAGATTGTAATTCTAAAATGATTAATAAAATAAAATCCTAATTCTAAAATAATTAATAAATTGTAATTCTAATTCTAAAATAATTAATCAATTCAAATTCCAATTCTAAAATAATTAATAAATTCTAATTCTAATTCTAAAATAATTAATAAATTCAAATTCCAATTCTAAAATAATCAAAATTGAAATTCTGGATGCTTAAATTTTACTGGATACTTATACTTTTTAACAAATGAATTCAGAACTTATTTTAATTACATTCCTGGATTCAGGACTTCGATTTTTGAACTTTTCTCGACAAAATCCATTGGCACGTACACTGGAAAGTCAGAAAAACAGAGACCCCCAATAAAAAATTTAGCCAAAATATCTCGTTCTGTTAATTCAGCCCCATAATCGAGGAATTTGTGCATCACGATATTTTCAACTTTTACTTTACACATCGGAGAAAATACGATCCCTTGAAATTTCTTGATCCATTGTTAATTTGTACGCAAAGATTGGTATTTCCTGTTTTCACGTTACTTTTCGTATAAAAAGATTGGTCTATAGAGGGTTAATTCGAACGATATTCTCACGTTCGCGTCGCATGAAAATGATATTGTTCTCTTCGTGAACCAAATCTTGATTGTTAGCAGTGTTTCAACAAATTATTTTAGAAAAACTGTATCGTAGCAGTCAATCGTTCAATAATGATCCCAATTACGTTGTATCGGAAAGAATTTTAATCATTCTAGATCGCACAAATCTCGGTAAAGCTCAGTTCGCCGAATCAAGAGCAGTTTAATGATTCACGTGACAGTCAACTTGCTAATGCAGTTGATGCAGCAATGCAGTTGATAATCATTATTATACACTATTAAACACAAATCTTATTCTTTTCTTCCAAATCGAAACGAAACCCGACTTCTTCCGTCGTCGAAGCCTAAAAATGAAAGTAAACGAAGGGTACGCAAGAAACAAAAATTGTCCCACGTCCTGAAATGGATTAAGATTGAATTAAGCTTGAATTAAGATTGATTTAAGCGCTGAATCGCATGATCAACGCAGTCGCGATAGAAATCGTAGCGCAAAGGGTTGAGCTTCAAGCGAACATCGAACGACAAATTTCGACATCAATTTTTTTATCGATCTCCATGGACATCATTTGAACGATCGAGACGATACCAAGCTTATGGAATGTTTCAGCGAAACGAAATTGAAACTCTTGTCCGTTGTCACCATAATTTCCATAATTTTAGTCTAGTAATTGAATCGTCGCGGACAGATGAACCGTGTTACTGGACCTCTTGGCATTCAACGTTTCTCGATTCTCGATCTTTATGCATGCCTGCGAGGGCCGTCCAGGCCTGCTGCAAGCATTTTATCGGATGTTCGTACGGAGTTCAATACGCCAGAGCCGACTAGAGAGCAAAACGTTTTAAGAACGTGGCTCGCGCTACACGCACCGCGAGTAATTAATTAATTAATCGTCGGGTCGAAATGAAACGCTCGATAACACATGTAACATCGTCGATGCTCGGCAAACGATTGAACTTCAGTTATTTGGAAATACACACACAGTGGCGCATAATTGTGTTCGTGCATCTTTTAAAACGCGGGGACTTTTTTCAAAATGGATTTAGTGACTTGTACCTTTTTTTAGATGACTGAGCGACCGGTCTATTAGATCGTAATTAGAATGCTTTTTTTTTTAAATTTTGCTATAATAAAAACTCTCGTTTTTTTAGCCTTTTTTATCTGAGCCTACAACGAAAATTTAACAAATGTTACGAGCTGTAAATAATAAAAGATCGCAAGAATCGCAGTTTTGACACGCGATTTTTGACACTTTCGACCAATAAGTGTGAGAAATTTGCAGTTTTTGGAATTCTTTAACGATTGTAACTCAAGTTACAATCAGTATATATAATATAATAATATTATAATAATATTATAGTTATAATAATAATATTTTTATTATTATTATTATTATTATAATTTTAATTTTTATTATTATTATAATTATAATTAATAAATTATAATAATAATAATCAGTATATATAATATAATAACTTATATAATAATATAAGTCAACTTTGCGTTAACCGATATATCGACGAAATGATTTTTTAAGATAGCCTCGAATGAAAAAGTTAAAAAACGAGAGTTTTTATTTACTTTCGTCATTCCTATTTGGAATTTACAAAATTGTCTAGTATAGTATTATATTTCATAGTATACCTCATATAGTATATCTCATTGTTCAGTATACTAGTCCCTCTATCACCTAAAAAAGAAAAGAAAATTCAAGTCACTCGATCCACTTTCAAAAAAGTTATTGCGTTTCGAAAGGTGTACGAACACTTTTGGGGGGCACTGTATCCGTTTGTACTATCTACGAAAAGAGAATTATTACTATGATATAAACAATGATTGTAGTTCCGACGAAACAATTGTACGAACCTCGACAGAGCTGGTTCAACGAAATCCTGTATCAGATAATTTGGTCATTCCCTTCGTTACTTTGTCAGTTTCATTCGAATCGTAAGAATTGAACATTTACGTAAGAATTGAATAGCGACGTGTATATTCTTGCGAGAAATTCCGTCAACGCGATTCTTTCTCGCTCCGACAATGAGCCAACTCTCGTGCATCGTTCGAGATTTGCAATTCTTCTTCGACGATCACCGCTCGTTCGGTTAATTTGTCATAAAACGAAGGATGCGATTGAATAACGAGGACACATTGGAAAAAAAGTCAAAAATTCAATTTTTATATTGACGTAAATTTTAAAATCTGCGCAACTAAGAAGCAAGTATAATTTACGAAGGAACGTGTCATATGCAAAAGCTGATGTAAACAATTTTTCTATTTTTTCGAATCTTCCGAAAAAATCAAGAATAATTCTTAGGAAAATTATCGCAGATTTAATATAAATGGTGTCACCTTCCAACGTCGACGTGGAATCTGCGTTTGCTTAAAGTTTTCTGATGTTATAATATATAATAATATATACTGCATATTATAATATATATATATATAATATAATATAATGTTATATATTATTATAATAATATAATATTATATTGTAATATTATTAATATTATTATATAATATAATAATAATAATATTATTATATTATATTATTAATATATACTGCATTTATAATATAATATATAATATATTATATATTATAATATTATATTATATATATATTATAAATGCAGTATATATTAATAATATAATATAATAATATTAATAATATTACAATATAATATTATATTATTATAATAATATATAACATTATAACATTATTAATTACATAACATAAAAATATTAATCATTTGCGCGATGCACTAGAATTGAAAGAATCCGATGCGCACCGAAACCGACAAAGAACTTCTTGTTATTCTCACTGTGATATCCTTTCATCCTTCCACGTTTCATCAGATCTCAAACAAAAACTTCAATTCTAATCAATTTCGAACAGGGATGATTTTCGAACAACATATTAAGAATTAATCGTACTACCAATTCATCCCTGAATTTCAAATTAAGAAACTTCGCATCGATCGCAGCAACAATCGCTTCCAATTCCGACCTCCGAACACATCCGGGACAAAATTACTGCAATCGTCTCCTTCATCGTACCAACTCCAGAAACTCAGCAGCCCGCGCAAATGCTTCTCGACGACCAAAAAAATCCCTCAACGAACAACAATTCTCCCTAACCCTCGTTCAAAATTCATCGACACAGTTTCCACAAGCGTTTCTCCCAACACGGATGAAAGTATGAAAGGACAGCACAGAGAAATAGCCACCATCGCCAACCCTGTTGAGCCTGCGAACTAAATTCAGCGTGCCCGCGTATCACAGTGGCGGCTCCACGACGCCGCGTTTAGGTCCCCGTGTGTTCGCGCGAATCATACCGCGATGTCCGTTGTTGGCTAAACCGAAGCTACGCAATGAACAGAGGTAGAAAAAGAAAGAGTCCGCGCCCGCCGGTGTCGCCGTCCCGGGCGAAAACAGGCCGCGCGTTCTCCATTGCTACCGAAGCGTGTGAACCGAAACACCTTGCTCTCCGGCCGTGTCCCGCGGTTCGTGACGTTCGCCGTTCAGTCCCACCGATTTTGGTCGATTGCCAGGATGCTGGTGAGGATATTCACGACCGGCCGCGAGATCCGGTCGAGCGATCGTGAGGCGTAATGTGGGAACGCTACAGCCACTTGTTTCGTGCCACGCCGGAGAGCCTGCGTCCCCACATAAGATGATATCATACTATTGTCCCTTGTATGGGGAGGCCGCTCAGAGAGCCGCCTAAGTTCGCGCCGTGGTTGGTGCCGAGGGCGGCGGTCAGCTCCGGCATCGACGGCAGACCGACGTCCAGGATGCCGGTGTTGCTGGCGCCGCCGATCTGCGAGCCCTCCTCCGGCGGCGTCACTTCGAGGCCGATCGAATCGTTCAGCGCGATCTTGATGGGATTGTGATTGGGATTCGACTGCAACGACTCCAGGCTGCTTTTCCGCCGGGTCGTCTGGCCCTGCCGCAGCGAGTTGCTGCGCCTCAGCAGGATGTCGTCGAACACCCTGAGCGAGTTCGAGCGGCCGCGCAGCGTGCCGGCCACCGTCGGGCTGTCCGGCAGCGAGAGCGAGTTCGATTTCGCGGTGGTCAACGGCGACGTCCTCGGCAGCCCGATCCCCGAGCCACGTCTGCTGCCCGGGCCGGCTCCGGGCAGACCGGCCGACGCCACCGCGGCGCTCATCTGCGAGACCAGCTGCGCCGAGTAGAAGCTGATGTTGCTCTTGCGGCGCGAGTTGTGCCGCTCGAACGTCTTCTGGGCCGAGAACGGGCTAGGCCGGACCAGGTACACGATGTCGCCCTCCTCGAGCTTCAGGTCGCAGCTCGGATTGATGATCACGTAGGAGAGGCTGTTCCGCTTCTCGGAGACGTCGTCGTAGTCGGCTATCGGCAGGTTCAGCGACTCCATCCGCGAGCGGACCAGGTTCGCGATCTCCGCCCTCTCGATCTGCTGCGCGTGATTGTCCCGCGCCTCGTCGCCCAGGCTCACCGAGTACTAGACGAGAGAGAGACAAAAAGAAAAGAAGAGAAAGGGGGGCTAATTGTTTAACGTCGAAGGCGACCGAGCGACCTCGGTCGAACGGGTTCGTCGATGCGGTGTTGTTGCTCGCGCGAACTGTTCGGTTCGGCCGATGATGGATCGTTCCCGTGTGTTCATCGAAAGTTTCGCTACGCGAATGATATATAATGTGTCTTTCTCGATCATCGTCGTTCCTGAACTAGCGTCGTCGTTGGTCGTCGGAATCCGTGAAACCTTTCTCGCACGACGAGAGGAGACGTGTTTTACCGAGCGAAGACGAGCAAAAGCTCTTAGCGTTCAGGCGGCAAGCCACGTTGATGGACAGGGCATGCGCGGCGATGGTGCATAGCTTGGTGTACGAGCTCAGATATCGAGAGAGACGATCGGAAGGAGAACGTGGAGAATTATGTACATACGGAAGGACGAGTCAGAGGAAAACCTTTAAAATTATGCGAAAATAAGGATGCTAGCTCGATTGTCTTACAGTGCTGGATAGAAATATAAGACGCTCGAGATATTTCGTAACTGTCTGTACAATATGTTCCATAATTATGTTGACGCTTAAAGGGGTGATTCATTGGATCATTTGAAGCAACTTTTTCCTTTGCGAAAATGCGATCCGCGGCTCCGTTTACGAGTTATTAACGAAAAACAGTGACCAATGAGAGGCGAGCACGGTTGACGCCCCGACCTCGTGACCACTGTCGCTGCGTCAGGCGGCCGGCGCGACGCGGCATTGGCCGCGAGGGCGGAGCGTCGGCCGCACTCGCTCTCCGACTGGTTAGCGTTTTCCCTTAATAACTCGTAAACGAAGCCGCGGATTGCATTTTCGCGAAGGAAAAAGTTGCTTCAAATGACCCGAGGAACCCATCATTTCTCGCTTGTACAATAACTTCGAGGCACCCTGTATTTTCGCTATGGAAAAAGACTATTAAACGAAAAGTATTTAAGTCTTTCGTTTGACTCGTCCTCGCAAGAACAAGAAGACGCCAGTTGCGTACATGATACAAGAAAAGAAGAGAAAGAAAGAGAAAAATAGAAAAAGAGAGAGAGAGGAAGAGAGAGAGAGCGTGTATATGTGCGAGAGAAAGAAAGAGAAATAGAGAAGAGAAAAGATGGAGAAAGAATTGTGAGAGTAAGATTTAGAGAAATAATTAGAAAAAGACGGACCGGACAACGAGATGGACTCTGTACTCACGGCTGAAGCACCCTTGTCGCGGGTGGCGCAATTCGCAAGGCACGATGCAGCCGCCGAATGGCGCACCTTGTACGTCACGCCGACGCCGGCGTCGCTCTCCGCGTCTGAGTCGCCCTGTCAAAACGACAAGCAATTCTACGCTTACTAAAGACAGCCCACCGTCATCGCGGTCTCACACGATCTGGCACTGCTCGTGGTTCGTTCTTTATATACAACCTGCTGATTGTCATTCTACGATCGTATCGGGTCGCTACACTATCACCGCCGAATGTGCGGTCTAACGTGTACGAGAGGAGCTTCGTGTCTACTGGCTAGCGACTTCCGACGGACAAATTTCAGCTGATATTGGGTTGGCAACTAAGTAATTGCCGATTTGTTCAATGAAATAAAAAATTTTTTTTTACTTGGAACGAAGTTCAATCTGTAATGTATTTTCCATTTTGTTCGATGACCTTTTGCCATCTCTCTGACAACTTGAAAATTCCACGCTCGTAGAAAGTCTGATCCTTTTCGGCCAAAAACTGAATTAAGTGAGATTTTACAGCGTCATCATCGTTAAAAGTTTTACCACGAAGGGAGTTGTCCAAGGATCGAAATAAGTGGTAATCCGATGGCGCGAGATCAGGGCTATATGGTGGGTGTAACATCAATTCCCAACCAATATCCATCAATTTTTGCCGAGTGGACAAAGACGTGTGCGGCCTAGCATTGTCCTGCTGGAAAATGACACCTTTACGATTAACCAATTCTGGTCGCTTTTCCTTGACCGCTGCATTGAATTTGTCCAGTTGCTAACATTCACGGATAATAAAAAATAACATAATAATAATTATTATTATGTTATCATATCGGATATCATAAAAATGGGAGTGAGAGACATCTATAACTGAAATCGACAATTACTTAGTTGCCAACCCAATATTTCAGATGCTATTTCTTTCAGCGATATCGTTCTTAGAAAAATATTTCCTACGTATTCTTTCTGCTATCGAGAAGTCAACTAAATTCTTTGCAAAGGTGGGCAAACTTTAAGGTCGATTTTCTCGAAATTGGAGCCCCGGATAAAAAAATGTTATACGAAATATGTGGCTCATTTTTTTTCACGCAGAATCACCCTATGCTCGGTAGCATGTACTGCGAATTTTGGCACACCCTGTATAGCTACAAAATAGTATCTAGGTTCAATTGCATTTGCCTTATTTTCTAACTAATTGCAATGATGTTATAAGAACTTAGTTATATAACTATAATTTTTAGCATGAATTGTGGCTACTTGTTGAAGCATACCACTACTTCTGAATTAATAATCTGACTGTAATATAAGATATATACAATTGTTTTTTGCAACGAAGTTTTCTGAATTTTTATTTTGACGTAGATTGGTTATTATTGGTATCTCTGGTTACTATTGTTCATTATTAAATGTCATCTATATGTACAGTATCATCTACATATAAAACATTTTCTATATGTATGCAGTAAATTCTCCCTAATTTATTCTCAGCTTGGAAACAAAAATAGACAATTTGGGAAGAGGGTTGGGGCTTGTTTTTATAATTACTGATTGTCAATAAAAATTGGAATATATATACAAAAAATATATATAAATTATATATATAATATAGTATAATATAATATATATAAGCATATATATTATATAATATACTATTGTACAACATAATATAATATATATATATATAAGCATATATATAATATACTATTGTATAATATAATATAACATAATATATATAGGCATATGTATAATATAATATAATAATAATATATAATGTATAATAAATATATATATAATATAAATATACATAAATATATGTACAAAAATATGGAATAATCGTTTCTCCTTCAAATCGTCCATTTTCGTTCCCAAACCGAGAGCGTCAATTAGGGAGAATTTACTCTAAATGCATGTCCATTTCTTCCAAACTCTAAACATTGCTTTCGTTACTATTTCTACAATCTAAGGATCGATACCCGGCAGGAAATGTGAGCACATTTCGTAGATCACAATGTCGTAGATCACAATGACCAATGCAAATAGCCAGCCAGTTTAAACGTATGATCCCCGTGTGATCAGGTACGTAATTCCTAGCGAACCATTTTAGCACGAGAACTGTGCGCTGCCGAAAGTAGACCGTGATTAATTCACCGATCGATGCCGATAGCAACGCCTCATCGACGGAAAGAAGCACTCCGATTAACACTAATGTAATGTTCGCACACGATGCAGGTTCAACACGAACATATATATCTAGGACTGAAGGACGTGCTACGAGCATCGTTTCACCAAGGTGCTTTAGAGAGAGCCTTACTCGTTTTAAATATATCATGTCGAAGGGGACCGCTATGAACGTCGTTTCGCATCGAAACTAACGCCGGGAAAAGTAAAGAAAAAAGAAAAAAAAATAGAAAAAAAAAGACGAGAAAGAAAATGAAACAGAGCGGGAGGCACAACCATGCGCTACTCACAGCTGCCATTCAAAGTTGTTTCCTGCCCGTTATACAATAATACACGGACCGATCACTTAGTTGTCCTTGGATCGCTTTAGAGTATGGATTGCTTTTACTCACGTGGGACGTGTCCGACACGGTGGTGTCCTGGGTCCTGTAAATTCCGATCGGGATTTCGCAAGTTGTCGAACAAAGTTTCTGATACAATCTGCCGTACGTTCTGATCCACATGTCGTCCTTCGTTATTTTCATCTGCAATCAAAAGCTTCCGCTGTGAAACCGTGCGTAAAGCGAGCGACATTTTCACACGGTTCATTCAATTTTTATTTAGTATTTATTCGCTCATTGTGTTTATTCAATTTATTCAATTTATTCAATTTATGTGTTACTCGCGGCAAATGTTGCGATAACGCTTTGTTAAATATCAGAATAAATGTCTTAGTGTTATTTTTATAAATCAATATAGAACAGCTGTTTTTGTGTGCTCCGTAAATTTAGCGTTAATATTCAATATGGAAGTGGGCAATGTTTATTTGAAGAGAAAATGAGAAACAACTGTTTGAAATAATTCTATTATTTGATAATATTATATTATAATATAATATTACCTATTATAATTCTATATATATTATTTGATAATATTATATTATAATATTATCTACTATAATTCTATATATATTATTTGATAATATTATATTATAATATTATCTACTATAATTCTATATATATTATTTGATAATATTATATTATAATATTATCTACTATAATTCTATATTATTTGATAATATTATATTATAATATTATCTACTATAATTCTATTATTTGATAATATTATATTATAATATTATCTACTATAATTCTATTATTTCATAATATTATATTATAATATTATCTATTATAATTCTATTATTTCATAATATTATATTATAACATTATATTCTGTTATTCGATAATAAATATCTGCCATAAACAGAGAGGTAACCGAAATTCGAGTAATACGAAATTCATTACCGATGTTAGAAATCCTGATCCGGGTGCTTGATCAACACCGAGCAGCAATCTCACGAATGTTATCATATAATCCTTCACGAATGCTTGGTACAAAAGTGTGTCCAGCATGGATGCGCTGAAAACGCTGCCAGCTGCGAACGGTAGCCGAAACATGTACGATATGTGAGAACCCCTCTCCTTTTCTCTCTGTTGATTCAATAAACGAAACTCGATTTACATTATACACATCATCGTTGTCGCACGAAAATAGTTCAAAGCTAACAGCATTAAGTAATCAACGAAAATTTCGCTCAAGATTATCTGCATATCAGTTATAGAGAGTGAAATTGATGCTATTGAAATTGATCTATTTTTCTTCTCATTACTGCTGTATTTTCTCGTTATTACCGTATGTCTCATTATTCTCATTATTACTGTATTTTCTCGTTATTACTATACGCCTCATTATTCTCATTATTATATGTATATTATATTTATATACGAAGATATAATATCTTTTATTAATTAATATATCTATTAGTTAATTATATATATATATATATATATATATATATATATATATATATATATTATATCTTTATTAATTAATATATCTATATAAATATCTACGAAAATTATTGGCAGTTCCCGAGGGTGAATTATTTGCGACAGAAATACGATACCTTTTCCATTTTGCTAAGGTGGAGAGCATACTTGTCGTGCGCCCTAAACTGCATGAATCGCATGTTGCTCGATTGCGACAGCTCCGTTATGCTCTTTATGCTTGGAAAGAATCTGCAAGACGTGCGAAATATATTATTAAAACTAAATTAGAACAGTCGAGTTATAAATAGTTCAGAACGTCGAATCTTGTTTTCCCTAAAATTATATTCTTTTAGTTGGATCACCGTTGTACTGAATCAAATCAAATTAGAGCATTGAAATTATAAATAGCTCAGAACGTCGAATCTTGTTTTCCCTAAAATTATATTCTTTTAGTTTGATCACCGTTGTACTAAATAAACAACTAATTAAAAAAATGGCTGTAGAAAAGACTGTAGAAAAATGTTTCGAACGACGTAACTCAATTTGATCCCGAAGTACTCGAATAAAAATTAAATTTAAAAATTATATCCGAGGGCACAATAATCGGGGAGCAGGGGGCACAGTAACTGATCCGCGCGTACCTTGCTTCGAAAAATTCGTAGTTAGCTTACTTAAACATCGTTTGCACCGCGACGATCGTGTTACAGTCGGCCAAAGTATCTTCTTCCGCGGAGTTGCTGAGCTCCTTGTTCACGACGACGACGTTTTCTGCAAGAGTAATGCCGGCACGAAGAAGATCGTCCAAACAGTCGATGGATCCTCGCATCCAGTATACCAGAGGAAAATAGGACACCGCGTCGAGGAACGCGATTTTTGGTTTCCGTTCCAGCAGCAGAATGATAGGATTTAAGGATGTTTTCGACCTAACAGAGATATTAAACAATTATTTCAAAGTGTGATTGTGATATTCATTCGAAATATGTTCGATGACATCGACATCATTTTGTTTGTAATTATTACTTTACATATTATCACAAATTATCAATTCTTTTGTGAAGAAATATTTTCTTTTATTTTGTATGCGATAAAAATTCAATTCTAAGAGAAATTAATGGAGAAACAACAATCAAATATTTGAAACAAGATATAAAATAGCTGTAAATAACTTCTTCCCTAATAGTAAAGTAATAAACATTTGATATTTATATATAGGGAATAAGATAATTCTTCTGATATGGATCTGTTGGGAATAATTGCTATAACAGTATTAATTTATTATTATTATTATTATTACTAATATTAATATTATTATTATTACTAATATTAATATTATTATTACTACTAATATTAATATTATTATTATTATTATTATTATTATTAATATTATTATTATTATTATTATTATTATTATTATTACTACTAATATTAATATTATTATTATTAATAATAATAATAATATTATTATGATTATTATTAATTAATTAATTATTAAATATCAATTAATATAGCAATACCAATTCAGTCGGTACTTTTAATTGAAAGTAAAATTTATACCTGAAATGTGCTCGTAGAGGAATTATGAAGTTGTAGATCCCATTGCTGGCGTAATCAGCAGCCAGTATGATGGTCTTGTTCTGCCAATTGTAGTCTTTCGCGTTTCTGTAACTACAGTGCTGACAAACCTACGGAAATATAATAATTATAATTCTATAAAACTCTGTGTAGCAGTAAAAAAGAAACTCGAGATCTTTTTATTTCGCCTAAAAGCTTCATATAGAATTTTCAACGGCGTAAGAACCGCTGGGATATTATGATTGAATTTTCATAATCGCTTATATAGTCAATTGATTGTTATTTATACAAGTAGCACACGTCTACATTGTCGAAGTGTCGTAAATTATTCATGGAGAAATAACTACCTGCGCCAACTGAAGACAACACAAAGGTTTCTTTTCTTTCAGTAGGTAACACAATGTCGGCGAAACACCAATGAATGGTGAAACAGGTGGAAATCCTTTGACGATTCTGCAACAACGTCGTATCGGTATTAAATTGTTATAGAATTTGCGTAATCGGATGCGTAGCAGCTGCATACAGTTTCTTGTGTTTCGCTTCGTTTTAATTACAAATGCGTTTTCTTTCTTTCTTTTTTAAATCGGATCAAACTTTTTAACGCCTAAATGATGGATGCGATTGTGTTGAATGTGATCGAAACGATTTTTATTATTAACATTTAATTATCGTATTTCTGTGCGGCAAACGTATGAGTATATCACTTGTACCTTTATTCCGTAGAATCGTGTTGCCTTCGAATCTAAGAAGAATCATTTTCTTTTTTCGCATCTAACATAATCGACAATCAATTGCAATCGACACAATGATCTACATATCAATCTTATTCTTTCCATAAAAAATCGAAAGGCGGCTGCAATATTGATCTACTTCACATTTTATCACAGCGACGTACAGAAAGCGTGGACTTTCACGTTCCTTTGTGCCTCGTACATAATTTATTTCATATATCGCAAGCAGACTCGGGGAAAATAACAAAGTGGAGGCAAGACTCCATGTTAATGTCATCTTTCGAGGCGCCTTATGAATTTGATGCCGAAGAAAGCAGAAACGTGTGCGAAATTAGCGAGAGACACAATTAGAAACGATTACATCAAAATTGTTACACGCAAAAGAAAAAAGGAACAAGGTTTGTTCGTTCGAAGTGCTTTTTATGATAGAAACGTTAAAAATAGTTTTAATCTTTCCAGATAATTCTTTGCTAAAATGCCTATAAGAATGTTTTTTTATTTATTCTTGTACATATTTAGTTGTGCAGAATTTGTTGAAAGTTTTTTTCCATTTACAATGGTTTGTTCGTTCGAAGTGCTTTTTATGATAGAAACGTTAAAAATAGTTTTAATCTTTCGAGCTAATTCTCTGCAAAAATGCCTATAAGAATGGTTTTTTTTAAATTTTTGTACATATTTAGTTGTGCAGAATTTGTTGAAAGTTTTTTTCCATTTACAATGGTTTGTTCGTTCGAAGTGCTTCTTATGATAGAAACGTAAAAAATAGTTTTAATCTTTCAAGCTAATTCTCTGCAAAAATGCCTATAAGAATGGTTTTTTTTTAAATTTTTGTACATATTTAGTTGTGCAGAATTTGTTGAAAGTTTTTTGCCATTTACATATATGTATATTTGGCTATAAAATAAAAGATTAGAATATTTCGTTCGTCGTAACATGAAATACACCGTGTAAACGTAACAGAAATATATGTACAATATACATATGTACAGTAGGCAAGTTGTGCTATTCATATACAAAAAGTGACAAACATGTGCAACTGTGCGAAATGGTGAAAACATAGATGACACGGTGAAACATTTGAAATATGAATACTCAGAATGCTGAACAATATATGTATATATATATATGTATGTACATGCCTAGCATGCTCTTAATTAAAATTGTTGTAAATTGAATATAGAATCGTACAGAATGTACTTTCGTGAGGCATTTCCAAGAATGTAAAAGTATTCCTTTCTTACATAAAAATTGAATTATTGTAATACGTGATATTATATATGCTAATGTGTTAGTATATAGTAATATATACCATAGATATTAATATTAATATATAGATATTAGTATATATCATACATGTTAATATTAATATATAGATATTAGTATATATCATACATATTAATATTAATATATAGATATTAATATATATATATCATACATGTTAATATTAATATATAGATATTAGTATATATCATACATAATAATATTAATATTAATATACAGATATTAGTGTATATCATACATATTAATATTAATATTAATATACACATATTAGTATATATCATACATATTAATATTAATAAATAGATATTAATATACATCATACATGTTAATATTAATATATAGATACTAATATAGATATAAATATTAATGAAATATTAATAAATATTAATAAATATTAATGAATTAATGTAATATAAATATATAAATATATAATTATAATTATTTCTGATCTGATTAAATATATAATATATAATTATATAAGCAACATGGGAATAAAAAAAATAAAATTTGAAAATGTGTACAGTAAATATGAACGGAGAAGAAAAAGACTGCGCGTGCACCGTTGACATAAATGTTTTCCAATGTCCAGTTTTCTCGGGCGAATATTCCTCCAAGCAACAGCGATATTTGTCTAATGTTTTTAAAATAATAAATATGCAGAACAGGCTGTCAAATGTGAATACTGATCGAAATCATTTCACGTTGGGACGTGCCGAATCATTGATTCGATCGTTCGCACGCAATCGACAAGAACTTTTACGATGACAAAAATTTCGTAAAGTATCTCGAAATTTCATGTCGCACGATTTCGTAACAAAGCGTCGAACAGCGAAACGCATCGAGCTACATATAACATACATATGTACGTATATGTAAACGTTCTCGCAATTCAATATGAAGAGTAAATGGCCACGGGGTTGCTCGCGCAGCGTGTCCGGAATTTTCAACGGAATCTCCGGCCTCCGGGGACACTTTTTATGGGCTAGGATAATATTTAGAGAAAAAGTTTCCCGTCGGTCCGGGCCCGAATCGCGGGAAAATCCATGTGACCGGGTAAACAACCGTGTCGCGCAATTTCCACGAATAGGTGTTGCGCGCCGACGCGAAACGTTTCGGCGAATTCGCCTTGACGCGGCGACGTTAAAAAAAAATATCGATACCGAGAGCACATATACATATATTAGCTTCGGAATGCGCGCACATGGCCGATTTATTAATCTCTGTCAGCATTTCGCATTTCGAAATAGCCGACTTCAATTTCGTAGTTCGCCCCCATAGTACATAGTTCGTGATTTAGCGAGCAGAATTAACCGGCGAACTTCAGCGTGCGGCGCACTCGATTAAATTCTCGGCATCAAACACCTCGAATACCCCGAAGACCACGAATCCTCTCGCGTCGCGTCTCTCAGAATTTTATCGACTGCTTCTCCTTCTCGACTTTTATAGCGCATTTCCGATCCGCCTGTCATAATCCGAATGCGTCAATTAGACTGCGAAGCTTCGAGCGATTCCTTCGTTTTATTTTGTGAAAGCTAAAATAAAGGGCTGATTTATTATTTCGACCACTGAAAGGCTCGTTACGATTCAGAGGTAAAGTATATATATATATATATATATATTTTGTTAATGTGAATTTTACAGATTTTACAGATTTTATATTTAAATGCCATTTAAACTGGAATTCTGGATTTTTGGAAAACATTTTGTGATTTCCGGTGCAAACGTGTCAATTGTTTTGTACCACCTTGCCGTGGATGCTGTATGCGAAATGTTTAATAATTTAACGATTCACACGTTACTGTTGTTAGATATGATCGTTGTGGAAATGGAAAATTACCGAAGGAGTATTCAGAGATGGAACATTCTAACTTCTTTTCATTTCTTTTCTTATAATTAAATTGCTGGCAGTTTGATTGTTGTTTAGAATTGCCAATTTTCTATCGAGATTAGAGATTAATTTCGAAAGTAGAATCTCCAGTTGAAACAAAATTATTACGACCTGTTTATACGGAAATACTTTTGTTAACAAAGATTTTTCATATCTCCTAAGATGACAGAAATATTCAAGGCTATTTAATATGATAATAATTCTTAGTGGACCACCCGATATATGAACTGAAGGAATTAACATTAAAGTGACTCGAATGACCCTCAAGAACTCCTCATTTCCTGGAAGAACCATAATTTTGGGACTTCCTGTACTGTGAGGAAGCGAAAAGAGTTGATGGATCAGATTGGAGCATCAGCGTGGAAGATCCTTAGCTGTTCTTAATAATATTAATAATAATAATAATGTTATTATTAAAATAATATAATATAATAATAATATTAATATAATATAATAATATTATTATATTATATTATATTTATATTATTATTATGTTATATTAATATAACAATATAATAATATTATATATAATATAATATAATATAGTAATAATATTAACACAATATAATATAGTAATAATATTAATATAACATAATAATAATATAAATATAATATAATATAATAATATTATTATATTATATTAATATTAATATAATATAATATAGTATAATATAATATTAATATAATATAATAATATTATTATATTATATTATATTTATATTATTATTATGTTATATTAATATTATTATTATATTATATTATATTTATATTATTATTATGTTATATTAATATTATTACTATATTATATTATATATTATATTAATATAACAATATAATAATATTATATATAATATAATATAATATAGTAATAATATTAATATAACAATCCTCCTTAACATAATAATTCATCAACGACTCGCTATCGGAAATCTCTAATCAATGCCTCGGTCGTCACGGTCATAGCGCCTGGAGTTCACCTAAACTCTGCCAATGATGAATATCCCAGAATTCCGAATGCTCCCTCTGCGATTGGGCGAAAGGTAAGGGCGGATGATGTGGAAGCGTAAGAACGTAAACTCACCCTTTGAAACTGCCGGGCAAAGGTCGTGCGTCAAGACGACAGTGCATAAAGACGATGCAGGGAGGAGAAGACATCGAAAACACATCCACGAGGACATAGAGGGGTGTCAGGCAGGACAGCATCGAGCAGCGGGTTCAATACCGTCCACGCCGAGTAGTGGCACAGGCACCGAGAGACATTCAGACAGGACAGACCGACGATCAACGTAAACTTTTCGTTTAATTGTATTTCGGACGGTGAATGATGGACAAGCGGCGGCATCGATCCTCTCCACGATCAAAACTTTCTTTTTTTTTCGTTTTCTTTACCTTTTCTCGGCCTGTCTGTCTCTTGTTACCGTCGCATACGAACGTTTCAACAACTCGACGTTACTCGAGCACACGCGTGCAGAGAAAAATTGGAATTCCTCCGTGTACTTTTCGCGACCGGAACCGAACTTCCGTCGACAGAAAGGTCCGTATTTCAAACCGGAGAACGACGAAAATGCTTTCAATTAGACGGATTATAATAAGGCACGATGTTTTTGTACGCGCAGTCGAATACCCTCTTTTTACTTTCAACGTGCGAGAATTGATGTATTTGGCAATGAGAATGGAATTGTAACATCGTTACAGATCGAAAGTTTCCATTGAAATCAACTTCGTCGTTTAAGAATTGAGCCGTTTATTTTGAAAGTGGCGTAAGTCACTTTTTGTTTTTAAGTCGATATATTTAAGGGTTTGCGTTTTAACACCGTTTAAAAATATGGATGCTAGCTTTCGAGAAGATTTACTTGTATTTGTTATCTCAGGATACTGATGTTTTTCTCAGTATAAATAATTTCATAAGTATAATAATAATGTATAATAATGTCAGTATAATAATGTCACCACTTTTCATTACGGTGAAGTGACTTATGCCACTTTCAAAATAAACGGCTCAATTATGTATTCAAAGTTTTCGTCCTGTATTAATTAATTAAGTTGACGGTAGAGCAAAAGTTACGTCGATTGTAGAATGATACAAGTTAACGATCGGAATGTCGATCGAATGTTAAGGTTTCGTAAAAAATGGGCGTTCGTATATATCGGTGCCAAAATGGCGGACGATTGAGTCACATCGAGTGTTGTAATCGTAAGAAGTAATATTTAAGAAAAAAAGTGTGAGGAAACTGAACGTGCGTGGTGCACGGTTCTCGCAGCGCAGCTGTAGAATTTCGTTTCTAGGATTAAATATCAGGTAAGAGGATCCTGCGTATTTTTCATTGTAACTTCAGCAACAACCGAACGGTTGCACAATTAAAATTGTTGTATATTATATTGTATATTATGTATACATATATTATATATATATATATATATATATATATATATATATATATATATATATATATTATTATTTTATATATATATTATATATTATGTTGTATATTGTTGTATATTATAAATAATATACTTTGGTAAAATGCACAAGAAAATATTGGTCAAATATAAGTTTGCATGGAATACGATCGTATTTTAATTGTTAACTAGCAATTAACTATAGTTCAAATTGGTGTAATGCAGGGGTGTCAAACTCGCGGCCCGAGATGAACACTTTTGATGTCCAGTATCAGGACGTAAACAATAATTTAACTTTATATATATGTTTATTACAATGTACTAGTCAAAATAAAAATATTTGTTTCTATGAACATTGATTTCTTTTTTGCAGCCCACCTAAAGTTAAGCATTGTTTATTTATTATTATGGCCCAAGTTAGCTTTTGAGTTTGACACCCCTGGTGTAATAGAATAGAACAGAAATATGATAGATCATTCCATAAGTAATGATTTGTTTGTGTTGTATTATAATTGATGCACCCTCGTACAAAATCGATTAAACTAAAAATAAAAAAATCTAGTAGAATTGAAAAGTTCTAAATAAATTTCTGTTGAAAATATAATGAAACTAAACTTTCTAAGATTGATATCACTATATGTATATTAATTATAGGTCATGCTGGACCCATTCCCCAAGCTTAAATGTTATTCCAATTTGTGCACAAACATCTGTGAAGAGTATTACAGCTAGAACTTAGTCTATTTGCCACGTTCTCAATGGTGGAACGAGGTTCAATTTGAATTATAACCGTTAGCATTTCAACATCGAACTTTACTTTTCGATCAGATTCAGATTCATCGTGCCTGGATTCAAATATCAAATACGTCATTCACGAGCATCGCAAACTATAGCAAATTCTCCCTAATTAACCCTCAGCTGGTAAACAAAAATGCACAATTTTGGGACGAGGAGGTACGATTAGGCCAAGTATATTTACTAGTATATTTACTAGTGTATTTAATAGTATATTTACTATAGTATATTTACTAGTATATTTAATAGTATATTTAATAGTATATTTACTAATATATTTAATAGTATATTTAATAGTATATTTACTAGTGTATTTACTAGTATATTTACTAATATATTTACTAGTATATTTACTAGTATATTTAATAGTATATTTACTAGTATATTTACTAATATATTTAATAGTATAGTTAATAGTATATTTACTAGTATATTTACTAGTGTATTTACTAGTATATTTAATAGTATATTTAATAGTATATTTACTAGTGTGTATTTACTAGTATATTTACTAGAAAATTTACTAATATATTTAATAGTATATTTACTAGTGTATTTACTAGTATATTTACTAATATATTTACTAGTATATTTACTAATATATTTACTAGTATATTTACTAGTATATTTACTAATATATTTACTAGTATATTTACTAGTATATTTACTAGTATATTTACTAATATATTTACTAGTATATTTACTAGTATATTTACTAGTATATTTACTAGTATATTTACTAGTATATATTTATTTACTACTATATTTACTAGTATATTTACTAGCATCTTTGATATAAATATTTCACAGAACATATATATGTATATTTCACAAAACTGTTCACAGTATCCTTAATTGTACTGCATTTTTCAAATTCGAACAGCATAGAATGCCACAGATGTGTTTCGAAAAACTTCTGATTTAAGTGCATTCCACAGCATCCACGTTGGAATTTTTATTTAAAGTAAGATATAAAATGACATTAATCGTGGGACGACTCGATAAACATAGACTTAAAGCCTCAAATTTTGTCTAAGAATTTTGAAACGTTCAAAAGTTACGCGACCATGCGACCCCTGTCGATCGCGACGTTATCAACAGAGTGTTAAGTTTGTGTCCAACTCTGTGAGAGGTCACTGAAACCTACTTTGCGGTAGATATTATAATAGATCCCTACCTTATCAATTACTCTTTATCGATATCAATGCACAAAGTATAAAAAAATACAATGTAAAATGTATTCCACTGGAAAAAGAATTTATTAGAATTTATGTATTATATAGAATTCAAAGTTCGTCGAAGAAGACGATACAGAAAAGTGTAAATCATTTTCTTGCCGAGTGAAACTATACCAAATGTGTTTGCTGTAGTTTTCATTGCTTTTGTGTTTTTTCGGCAAACAGAAGTAATAACAATGATTTACATAACGAGATGTAAAAACGGGAAATAATAGAAATCGATAATATCTTTTGGAATAATTAGTTAAATAAGTTCGTTCTTATTCAATTAATTATATAATTAATTAAAACCAATATTTTCTTGCTGATATCGATACAAACGATCTTAATACGCAGGATAGTTTGCGAATCGTGATGTATACACGTAAGCCGAGGAAAGTTCTATCGCTCAAAACCCACTCAACGTAATACAATAATTTTTTATCGTACGAAGTTTCGGCTTCTAACGTTAATTAAATTGATGCCTGACATAATTACTATTTCCGCTAGGAATTACTCGTGCAACTGTTTTTTTTTATAGACAGCGCGCTTGTTTACCGTCGGTACTTACCCTTAATAAGAGCAATTACAGTAAATTCCCCTAATTGACAAACAAAAACGGACAATTTGGAATATTATTATTATATTTATTATATTATTGTGTATACTATTATATTATTATTATATATTATTATATTTAATATTACATATTAGTATATTATTAAAATATTAATATTATGATATATCAGTATATTATATACACATAGATTGTAATAAAATAAAATAAATAAATATTACTTAATACAAAAATTGTAATAAAATATATGTATAATAATATTACTAATAATATTACTCAATTTTTTCTAAATTACAATTTGGAAGAAAAGAGGTACGATTATTCGAACCTCGTGGCTCGTTTAATAACAACAACAACAACAACAACAACAACAACAACAACAACAACAACAACAACAATAATAATAATAATAATAATAATAATAATAATAATAATAATAATAACAATAATAATAATCGAATCTCCCTTTCCCAAATTGTCCGTTTTCGCGTACAATCTCAGCGTCAATTAGAGAGAAATTTGCTGCGTTGGTTAATACATTTGAGGCCCGGAAATAATCGACAGTTCGACAGAAAATTTTGAATAAACAGAAAATATTAGCAGAAAAGTTGATGAACAAAGCAATCTAACGGATGGCCGTGTGGAGCCGGTTCGATTCGCCGTGTTTACTTTGGATATTGTTTGAAATATTGACCGTCTGCTCCACTGAAAAGTTTTAGTCAATTATCGTTATCGATTTCGTTCTCCTCGGAAATGACGCTTCATACTGTAAAAAATTATTTCGCCGTTCACATTTCACATTGAGCTGCATAGAATATTCCCGACTACTGTTTGCAGAGTTGGGCAATATTTACCGTTGTTAACGATCAACCGTTAGAATTTAAATAGTCGATTTTCGAATCGCAATTAACGACCGATCGTTCAATTTAATTAACATACCATCGTAGTTAACCGTAGTAGCTGTTCGATAATCAATTGGTTCAATGACGAAATAAGTAGCGTTCGTCATTATCGCAATTCGTGCATCGATCGAAACAACGAGAATAGCAAAAATATTTCTGACGCGCGTAATTCACTGGAACCATAAATCATTTCGATTTAAAAGCATAATCATTTCGATTTTAAAGTATTTCGATTTAATTTAGACTTTAAGCTAAAGGAGAGTAATAAACGATTTACGTTGTTAATTAGGGATTAATCATTTAAATAGCAACTTCAATTCAATTCAATTCAATTCAATTCAATCCAATTCAACTCAATTCAATCCAATTCAATCCAATTCAATTTTTTAATTTAATTTAATTTTATTTATATATATTATAATTTAACTTTTTAATTTAATTAAAGAGATGTCCAGACAATCAATAATCGATAATTTAATAAGTCAATCGCGATTTTTGATTCTTTTCAATCGTGAACATTAATCGATTGATCGACCAGAAATTATAACCAGTGCCCAACTCTGCTCCGTTTATACCACGATTCGTAATATGTACCTCTATATACATACGCATGTATATGGCACCTCTGTATATATGTATATAGAGGCACGATAAATGATTTACACAGATACGTCCGATGCATAAGAGACCGTGCCATGCAAGTGCACGAAAATGTGCAGGATCGTTTCGCTCTCGAGGATCTGACGATCGTGCTTCGTTACATCTATCAAAGAGATCTGTCAAAGAGAAGAATTGTAGTCGCAGCAGAGATATCTATTCAGTAATATATGTATATACATATGCGTATGAAATGTATGCACGTATGCGTGTATATACTTCCAGCGCTGACGACTCGTTTCTTGCGTTCACGAGAATCTCGTGCACACTATACTGGACACCAAATATTCGAACCACAATTCGAAGCAGTACAAACAACGCTAAACTGTGCTTGCAATTATGCCGAGACGGATCGATCTGTGGCAACAGAATGAATCAATCAATTCGCGCTAAATGAGAAACAATTCTTTAGATCCAAAGTACGGTAACAGCAACGCGTAGATTTCATAGGAATGAGAACATTCTTGAGGTCATTCGAAGCAACTTTTTCCTTTGCAAAAATTTTCTCCGAGGCACCGTTAACGAGTTATTAACGAAAAACAGCGACCAATGAGAGGCGAGCTCGGCTGGCGCGAGGCGGGGCCGAGTCAACTAGCGGTCGATGGCCCAGTTCCGCTCATTGGCTCGGCCGCCACGCGCCAGCATATCTTGCCGCTCATTGGTCGCTGTTTTTCGTTAATAACTCGTAAACGAAGCCGCGGATCGCATTTTCGCTAAGGAAAAAGTTTCTGCAAATGAGCTCAGGAACTCATTTCCGAATTGTCAAATATTTTTGGGGCACCCTGTATACACATAGAATACACAGAATTTTCAATCGACTGGAGAAATAAAAATTGCCTCGACAGCATATTTATTCGTAGTATAAAATGGGACCAGTATCTGTAGACGATGGACCCAAAAAAAGAGAAAAAATATCTGACGTCACTAACGATGCGGGAAACGGTTGTTTCGTTATTTCAAAATATTTCGTGTCCAGTTATAGGTATTGGAATACCTTGATCCGTTGCCACTCTGGATGGGGCACATGACGCAGGAGATGACAATTAAATTGCATTTGCAGAATACTCACGCGATCTTCTCGCTCGGCGACCTCCACGGAACGTCGTCGTCCATTTCATCCTCGGACTCGTCGCCCTCGTGGTCCAGCGATTCCTGGCCAGGAAGATGCAACGTCGAGCTCGTTAACATGTCCGGCACAGGCAGGATGCTCGGCCTTCTGGTTCCTGAATGCGATTTAAATAAAGATAGGCGTTTGAGGAGGAAGCTCGAAAACTGTTCCAACGTCGAACTTGATTTTTTTTTCGAGCGTTTATTAGACTGCGGGGATCTTTTTACGGGGACACAAATTTTCTGCATAAATTATGCGAGCAACGAGATGAGAATCTCTCTCTCTCTCCCTCTCTCTCTCCTTCTTTAATAGCTTGAACGAATCGAATTTATTCTCTGTATCGACGTTCTTAAATTACATATTCAGAAGTATGTTTCGAAAAATTGCAGAACGAGGCTCAGAATTGTTGTAATCATCGACGATAGAACAGTCGCGAAAATGGAAAAGGTGTTGATCAATTAATTTCTCAATGTACAAGGTGTTCAAAGGGTAAGTTAGAAAATTAGTATACAGAAAATTAATATTACATCTAAATATTATATATAATATTATATAATAATATTATATATATTAATAATATAATAATATTATATATATTATTAATGTAATAATATTATATATATTATTAATATAATAATATTATATATATTAATAATATAATAATATTATATATATTAATAATATAATAATATTATATAATTATATTATCGCAATATCTTGATACCGAAACATTCTGTTATCTAAAAATTTCAGTCGATTTCTGTGCTGCCTAATTAATACAGTGATTCGATAATATAACTTTCGACTTATATAACTTATAACTTATCGACCTTAATTTAATTTACTTTAATTTAATTTACTTCAATTTATCGACTTATTATAACTTATAATTCGATAATAGAACGTTTGGATATCAGAATATCGTAAAAACAAATGTTCGGACAAGGACGCTGCAATTGTTAACTGTATTTGTATCCATTAATTGCGGCGATACAGTTTGCTCGGTCTTACCTCCCCTTTGCGTAAGAATCTCGGGACTAAGTAAATTGGGATTTGGATCGAGAGAACGCGGCACATCCAAGTGATTTCCAGTGATCGGCGTCTGCGGCGATGATCCGCCGTCCTTCAAACATTGCCGCGAGTCCCCGAATCCTCCTGGATCCAGATACGTTGCTATAAAAGTGTCGATTTGTTACGGATAACCACGATCAAATTATCACATTTGCTCGTTCGAATAATCACTTTAGAGGTACAATATATTTCACGTTGTGAAAGCGGAACCTTTCCGAACGGAATAACATTTTAAGAATTGCACCGAATATTGAATTAAACCGGCACGAATATGTGTTCAAATGTTTCATTTCGTTACGTTTTTAAGGCAACGCGTTTTAATTCGCGATCCGTTCAAAACGAAACGCTTCAATTTGTAACGTTTTCAAAATACTGTAAATTCTCTCCAATTGTCCTTCAGCTTGTGGACCGTTTGGGAAGAGGAGATACGATTATTTCGACCCTCGCGGCTTCTTCGTTTTGCAAGCTGCGCGACGATTGCAGAGAATTTACTGTAAAATATTTAAACTCGTAACATTTTTTTTCAGGACAAGCTATCTTCAAACTATCTTCGGTTCTTCGCCTACTAAAACAAGCGAAGATATCATCGAAAAAGAAGAACGAAAGTATACGTTTGCGACTTTAAAACGAGTCCCGGTCCATTGCAGAAGCGCAGCTTTCGACGAAATTATGGTCCAAAATTGATCGAAAATTCGAAATTTACTGTTCGAATACATTTTGGCATCGTCGCGTAATTTTAATATCGTCGATGAGTCGACAGTCGTCTTCCAGCTCGTCTTAATAGTATTTTCGCAGACGAAGGAGAACATTTTTTGTACTCGTTAAACTATGGCAAATAATGCATTGCATCTTGAGCGAGATTAGTAATAATTATAGCGATTAAACAATATCACGCATAAGCAAAATAAGAATGCCTCGTTATCACAGCATTATAATATTTAGTATTTGATCGTTATCGAAGATGCTAGCTGGTTGATTGGAATATTCTGACGCTTGTTTGTTTCTACAAACAGAATCACATTTTACAAGTCATTAAGTCTGTTCATTAATGTCTGAAAATATAGATCTGCTCTCACATCATTTTTGTAACAGCACACAATATCAATATCTACGACAATCAAGCTTCATTCTGAAGGCTAAATTTAGAATTTTCCCATCAACTTAACGTAACTAAAGTAACCATACTATGAAGCGATATACTTCCTGCGATGCAGTTTATGCAGCATTCGAGTACAACTTCCTCTAATTTCAAGAGAACGAAAGGAACGCAACAATTTCCTACTCTACGTTATCCAACGAGAACAGATTTCAAACTCAACGTCCTAGAGATCTTTAGATGAACAATTGCGTTTGTCAAGCCCGATGTAGTTGTGCACAAGCGATAAGCATATACGCATGTATGTAAATATAATAGCAAATAATTATGAGAACGCGATATTCGTAACTTCACCGAACTTAGTTTTATCCCTGCAAGTTACTTGAAACATTCATGAATATTGTTACAACAAATTCATCGTGTATATATTGTAAACACAGGTGTATTTGTTCTGTGTTATACTATCATAAACATGATTGTCTGCTATATTCGAGAAAGTTTACCAAGCCTTTGGTTGAAATAAAATTCGAAATTTTGTGAAATTTCGCAGAGTGACAGTCGTCTATTTTTAGAAATGTACACTGACGCTGATGTATTATTAATTCATCTCCCAAAGCCGTAGCTAGTAATTTTTGTATATGCTGCATGTATTGTGTTCCAGAAGTTATGGCACAAGCGCAATCGGCTGTACATGCAAGCGCAAGCACATAACTTTAAACGTTCCGATCAGCATTTTATGTAATCATCGAAACGAATACGGTGACACTAGATTGCATGGAAACATAAATCAATCATACTATTAATATATATATACATTAATATTATATATATTATAATATATATATAACAATATTATATATATTACAATATATATAATATTAATAGATAATATATAATATGCATATTAATATATTAATATATTATAATATATATAATATTAATAGATAATATATAATATGCATATTAATATATTAATATGTTATAATATATATAATATTAATAGATAATATATAATATGCATATTAATATATTAATATATTATAATATATATAATATTAATAGATAATATATAATATGCATATTAATATATTAATATATTATAATATATATAATATTAATAGATAATATATAATATGCATATTAATATATTAATATGTTATAATATATATAATAGTAATAGATAATATATAGTATGTATATTAATATATTATAATATGTATAATATTAATATACAATAATAAATAATGTATATATTAATACATTATAATATATATAATATTAACATATAATAATAAATAATATCTATATTAATACATTAACATTATATATATCAATATTCGCAAAATTTCTTCGAAAACGACTGCAAGGAAACGAGAAAAGAAAAGAAAAAAAAGAATAAACAAAAAACGGCTTTCAATGCAACCTGCTAATACGTTCACCGAGTCACCATCGCCAACAGATCATTCCGAATAATCCACAGATCGTCTCGACAATCGAAACGTGAGAGCAGAACGTGGCCATATCGAGTATAGAAAACGGAAGAGAACGTACATGTACAGTTAAGAAGAAGTAACAATCGTCCAGATACGTATCGAAAAAAGTAAAGAGAGAATGTTGTAAAAGAAAGACCGGAAGAAAGATAGTACGAAAGAAAGAAAGAACGAAGGAAAGAACGAAAGAAAGATAGAAAATCAAGAAAGACTGAGAGAGATAGGTAAACAAAGAAGAGAAAAGCGAGGCGCATGCGACACTCACGGTGGACATCGGATGCGATTATGTTGTGGTGTTCGAGTGGTGTGGGCGTGCTAGGGAGGACCTGCAAAATAACCTGTGGGGCCCTGTGAGCCTGTGTACCGTGCACGTTCTGTCCACGGGGCCCCGTACAGGTCGTCTCCTGCCTGTTGCAAGCTGTTTCGTTCAGCGCATTGTTACAACTGTTGGAATAGCGACCGTGCTCGTTGGCAGCGGGTTTGTTTGCTGTACCGTTCCCATCACCGCCGGTGATCGTGCAGCTGGTCGAGATCGTCGTGGTCGTCGTCGTGGTGCCGGCGCTTGTACCGCAGTTCAACGCCGCGTTGTTGCTGTTGCTGGTCGCGTTCCCGGTCGAACCGCTGTTCGCGTTCACCGTGCCGTCCCCTTTCGTTTCGATCACCACCTGCGTGCCCTCCGCGGCACCCACCTGATTGTTCGCCACGACGAACGCCGAGTTTTCCTCCTTCGTGATGCTCATGTAGTAGCAGGTGTCCGTTTTCTTCATTATGTGCCGCGGACCTTTCCCCGGCGAAAGCGTGGCGACAAGAATCCGAGAAAACGAGGACATTATTTCTGCGTTACAGCACCGATTTCTTTACTATATCCACTGGCGAAAAGTATTCGATTGTCTTTTAGAATCACAGTTGGAGTAGGTAGCACGGCCTACCCAACTCAAAACAAACTTGAAAACTCCTTACACGGACAAGGAGTCAAGACTGGGTCTTCCGTACCCAGCCTAATGAACGATGAGCGAAGGCGGCGATTTACCCACGTTCGGACCCCTCGTAGGTGTTCCGTCGGGGGGTAGGTATTAAATTTTTTGTGTATGCCGACAATGGCGAGGAAACATATCTGCGCCACCTCCGCGGTGGCCAGATTCGCAATAAATGTCTTTTAGAATGCGATCACTTTTTTTCAAACTAAAGACTGATTAACACGTTCCGTGCGGAGCTTTTTTTACTCGAATCTTCACACTTTGATATTTTACTAAAACTTGATGTATTACGTGCAATTATTAATTCTCGTACACATAACAACGTAACAACAACTTATCAACGCCCATTCTTGCGGTGGAAATTGATTCTTCGGTTCTAAATTTCTTGTAAACAATTTGTTCAGTTCACTAAGTAAACATGCAAGCGTGTACCCCATCGATGGTACACGTGGCACGGAACGTGTTAAGTAAGACTAACTGGTTTGGATCTTTTTTTTTAAGCGTTAATGGGACTAGTTTACGGTACAATGACTAGCATACTTTTTTTTCTTAATTCTGCTGTTATACAATATTACAATAGGAGATAAAAGTGCTCGTTTTTTTTTAACTTTTTTATTGGAACCGGGAACGAATATTTAAATAATGCGTTTGGTACATCTCGATAATTTGTATGAAAATAATAATGAAAATTTCATTGAAATTGGTTGAGGTTACAGCTACTCAAAGATGAAAAGATTAATTAATTAGATTCGAGTCGATTAGAGTAGTTTGAACAAAGTTGTCGTATTTTGAGAGGTGGACGAATACTTTTTGCCAGGGGTTGTACATCTGAAAATTGTCCGATTTCACATTATTTCATTAATTTTATCTGAACCGGAAACGAATATTTAAATAATGCGTTTGGTACACCTCGATAATTTATATGAAAATTTCATTCAAATTGGTTGAAACTATAGTCACTCAAAGATGGAAAGATTAATTAATTAATTAGATTCGAGTCGATTAGAGTAGTTGATAATTTATACGCAAACTGAATATTTAATTGAAATCTGTTGAAGCTACAGCCACTCAAAGATGGAAAGATTAATTAGTTAATTAGATTCGAGTCGATTAGAGTAGTTGATAATTTATACGCAAACTGAATATTTAATTGAAATCTGTTGAAGCTACGGCCACTCAAAGATGGAAAGATTAATTAATTAATTAGATTCGAGTCGATTAGAGTAGTTGATAATTTATACGCAAACTGAACATTTCATTGAAATCGGTTGAAGCTACTGTCACTCAAAGATGGAAAGATTAATTAATTAATTACATTCGAGTCGATTAGAGTAGTTGATAATTTATACGCAAACTGAACATTTCATTGAAATCGGTTGAAGCTACTGTCACTCAAAGATGGAAAGATTAATTAATTAATTAGATTCGAGTCGATTAGAGTAGTTGATAATTTATACGCAAACTGAACATTTCATTGAAATCGGTTGAAGCTACTGTCACTCAAAGATGGAAAGATTCATTAATTAATTAGATTCGAGTCGATTAGAGTAGTTGATAATTTATACGCAAACCGAAAATTTCATTAAAATCGGTTGAAGCTACTGTCACTCAAAGAAGGAAAGATTAATTAATTAATTAGATTCGAGTCGATTAGAGTAGTTGATAATTTATAAGCAAACCGAAAATTTCATTGAAATCTGTTGAAGCTGCAGCCATGCAAAGATAGAAAGATTAATTAATTAATTAATTAGATTCGAGTCGGTTAGACTAGTTTGAAAGAAAAGTTGTCGCATTTTGAAAGGTGGACGAATACTTTTTACCAGGGGTTGTACATCTGAGAATTGTCCGATTCCACATCTTCGACGGTTAATTTGCAAAAAGCTGCGAGAAACATTTTTCAAAAATCGTCGAGAAATACGCGAAGCATATATTTCGTTTCCAAACGAGAGTACAATGACAAAGTGGAACATCGTTACCGGGATTCAGGAGGATCGTATCTTCGTAAAATTCGGGAAGTTCCGCCGGCCTGACGGCGACCAATGCTACCCCGTATTTCCGATGGCTGTGAAAGGACGCGTAAGTGAAGGATTTGCCCTCGTACTCGCCGAAAAACCGCGAATCCCCTAGAATAATGTGATAAATCTCGTTGCCGGAGCATTTTCCGTAGAGCCTGTGCCACTCCTCCTGCGACTGTTGTCCCTCTCTGAAAGTGAAAAATGAATAATCTCTTTTAAAAATTTTTGCTAAATACCTCGGCACATCCGATCACACCGCCCTTGAACCGCCGCCTATGTCTCCGTTTTGTTAACTTACTGTCCTCTGGAGGTGTGCAGCAGAAGGGTGACCAGGGTCGACGCGCCGGGACACGTACAGTTGTTCGCTAACAGAGCATATTTGAATTCGTCTTCGCACACAACGTGCTCAGCGAACTTCACGTGAAGCTTGTTTTCCGGACGGAAGATTTGAACGTATTGAGGAACATTTGGTGCAAAGTCCTTCACTGCCCACGACCTGTCGTTCACGGCAAAAGAAATTGTTCGGTGAAACAATTGTTCGAGGCGTGTATCGTAATGTCTCTCTAATTGGCGCTCGGATTGTCCACGGAAATGGACAATTTGGGAAGAGCGGATACGATTATTCGAGCCTTGCGGTTCGTTTTATACTTACAAATTGTCAACAACTATTAAAAAACGAGCTACCAGGCTCGAATAATCTTATCTGTTGTTCCCAAATTGTCCACTTTTGTGGACAATCTGAGCGTCAGTTAGAGAGGCATTACTGTACAATAATGTCTTCCTATTGAAAAAGATTCAATTTCATATGCATGAAAAATGCACTTTGTCATATAAAATGGAAATATTATAAGTCAGAAAAGTCAGAAAAGTTAATTTAGATTTACAGTTAAAATGGCTTCGAGTGCAAAGGGTTAATTATTAATTATTAATGAGCGGCCATTAAAGTGTTATATATATGTGATTTATATCTTATAATATTATAATAAATTATAATATATTTATATCTTATATCTCATATTCTTTGTAATATTATTACAAAGTAATATTATTACTTTGTAATATTATATATATATATATATATATATATATATAATATGTAATATGTAATATTACAAAGAATATGAGATATAAGATATAAATATTATAATTTATTATAATATTATAAGATATAAATCACATTTTAAGTTATATTGCATACTACGCACTGAAGTAGTTATTTTAAAACTGAACTTTTTCATTTTCCAATTTCGCATTGAAATTCCACCTAATTATAAAGTGTCGGAAAAATCGAACAAAATCTTGACCTTTGGCCAGATCACTGTGCAATCTGCAGTTTTATCACCAGCGACTGTTACATTCAACTGACCTGAGAATCGTATGTTCATCGGCGGCGGTCTTGTCCGCATAATTTCTCGCTGCAAGAACGAAGCACGCTTCCGCCTCGTTCATCCTGGCCCTGGTTAAATCGTTGTCTTTGAGACACGAGCCTTGAATATAAATGACCCTTTGTGCCCAGATAGGCACCTGTAAAATCATTCGCATTGTGGTATCCAGTTCCATCGGCGATAGTAATACCACGTAGTAATCCTGAATGTAACAAGAAACAGTGCAGTCTTTTGTAGGACATATATATTCACTGTGTTTGAAATTTATTGCTACTAATATGAACTTCACTCCAACCCCCTTTTGACACTTTCACGACCGCTCCATAGGTCTTGAAAATTATATATATATTAATTATAATTAATATATATATATATATATATATATATATATATATATATATATATATATAGTATAGTATATATACTACTATATACTATACTACTATATATATATATCAGTGTCCGGTAAACCGGCAAACTAAACTCTACGAAAAGAGATCTTTGTTTCCAATTGTTGTTATTAGACGTGCAGTATTTTGTGTGCGTCACTTTTTTTTAGTAATAATTATAATATCTTCCAAATCTAAAATCTCTACATAACTCAGAGGGAATAATAATATTTTTGTTATCGTGATAGGTATAATATCAAAGCGAATATTTAAACCATTTTTTATTGTGGCTCATTTTTTATGTATCCTGCACATTGATATTTATTTATGTAATTATATTACATTGATATGTATCCTGCACACTTCGTTGTTTTTACTTTTTTTTCTATAAAAAGAAATATCGAGTCTCCGGGGTAAATAGGCGAATTTTCCGTCACAGTTACCTAATGTGGGAACTGGTTAATTAATAAACGGCCAGCGTTTCGCCCATTTCGTACGATGCAACAATAAACGGAGGCGAGTTGCAATTATTGCACGCGTCTCTTACCTGCAGCAATGGGTGGGCGTAAAATTCGTTCAAAAAATCCATAATTGTGTCCGCTTGCAGTGTTGTGCTACAAACTACCACGTGTTTCTCGCTTTGCGCGCGGTGCGAAGAGTACGAGCCGCCTAGCTTCTGCCTTTCCATCCACGTGAACGCGAGCTGCTCGAACTGTCGAAACAAGAATATATAGTTCGTGTTAGAATTCTCGAAAAAGAGCAACCAATGAAATTACTCTTAGAAGCTAGAAGACATAGAGTAATGTCTCCCTTAATCGTATGTTTCGTCAGAATTGTAAGACAAATCGTACTTTTAGTCTAAATTCGTAGCTAAACCATATGTTTTTTGAAAATTTGAACCCAATCGTACGTTTCGTCTAAATTAGAAGCTAAATCATACGTTTCGGCTGAATTTGAAACTATATCATCTAATATCGGCTGAATCTGAAGCTTGATCAGCTGTATCTGCTAAATTTGAATCTTAATCGTATGTTTCGACAGAGAGAAATTGAAGCCAAATCGTACGTTTAGTATGAATTAGAAGCTCAGATTGTGTAAAAAAAAATGGACAGTTTGGGAAGAGGAGACACGATTATTCGAGCCTTGCAACTCGTTTTTATAGTTGTTGACCATCGATAGCCATCAAAAGCGAGCCACAAGGCTCGAACAATCGTATCTTCTTTTTCCAAAATTGTCCATTTTTGTGGACAATCCGAGCGTCAGTAAGGGAGACATTACTGTAAATGGCGTAGCCGGATAAAGCGAGAGTCCCACGAGCGTCGGAAAAACGGACGTCGATCATCTTTCCTTGTTCTTTATAATTATATATATATTATTTATTTATATATATTTAACTATATTATATATTATATATATATTACACATTATACATATATTACAATATATATTAAATATTATATATTTAATATATATTTTTTATAATTATATATAGATATTATTATTTAGTTATTTATATATATTATTATTATTATTATTATACATATTTTTCTTATTTTCCATTAGCAAAAGAAGGGGAGACAGCCAACGTCCGTCGATTATTTTTATTTAAGACGGACTTTTTATTTTATTCTATTCTACTCTATTCTATATCTAGAATAGATAGATATAGATATAGAATAGAATAGAATAGAATAGAATAGAATAGAATAGAATATAGAATTAGAATATAATATAGAATTCTATTCTATATCTATATTTAAAATAAAATAAAAAATAGAATACAATAGATATAGATATATAATAGAATAGAATACAATATAGAATTAGAATATAATATAGAATTCTATTCTCTCTCTCTCTCTCTCTCTCTATATATATATATATATATATATATATATATATATATGTATGTATATCTATATCTATTGTATTTCTATTCTATTCTATTTTTTATTTTATTTTATTCTAATCAAATTGGCAAACCTCTCAGGCAATTATCAAGCCCTTACCACCGCGATAATTAATAACAATGCTAGCAATTGCAATGATACAGTAATTTCTCTCGACTTCCCCGGCTGTGCCGTGTTCGCGTTACAAGAGAAATTCGGTGGAATTATTTTCGATCATCCCGGTATGTGTCTCAAGAATATTCTGTCAGCGGAACATTCGTATATCGTGTGCGGCTGACAGGTTTGACAGATGAATTGCATAGTTATCACTGTCATCTCTTCTCCCGGTAGAACGTGACAGCCGGCCCTGGGCTGCATCCTCTGTCATTAGTCAATGATCCCCGGGAAACAAGTGGGAGAGAACATATTCGGGTTACGATTCCCCCGTCGGACAATTTAATTACGCGTTCGCCGGTGATGGGAATTAATTGGTTCTCGTGAAAGAAGTGTCGACTAGAACGTTACCGAGCAATTATGCGCGCATTTATAATGGAAAAGATCGAATTTCCTGTGTTCGGCGGACCGATCGAGCGTTTTTATTGTGAATTAATAGCGGCTTCGATTATACAGGGTGGTCCAACAAGAATTACCAATTAAATATCTCTGTTAGTTTTAGATCATTTTTGGACGCAGCTGGGTTAATATTTTTTGTTCATTGATCATCCTGGACCAATAGTAACAACTGATGTATACAAAAATATATAAAATTGTATAACTTGTAATAGAATTATATAAATTGTAATAATTAAGAATTATCAATTATATAACCTTTTGGAAATTTGTGACTTTTTGGACAGCCTGTATAGGAGATACTCGAGTGTTAATTCTTATTGGATCACACAGTATAGGAGTAAAATTCCTATAATTAATATATGTATAATATAATATAATTATAATATGATTATAATATAATAATATAATTATAATATGATTATAATATAACAATATAATTATAATATGATTATAATATAATAATATAATTATAATATGATTATAATATAACAATATAATTATAATATGATTATAATATAACAATATAATTATAATATGATTATAATATAATAATATAATTATAATATGATTATAATATAACAATATAATTATAATATGATTATAATATAACAATATAATTATAATATGATTATAATATAACAATATAATTATAATATGATTATAATATAACAATATAATTATAATATGATTATAATATAATAATATAATTTAGAAATGAACAAACAGACTGATGAATACAGTAATGGACAAGCTGATGGTTAATTAGGGAGAATTTACTGCAACTATAAACACGTTTAAGTAGCCTAAAACCAGGAAATACTAATCTTTGCTTAGAAATGAAAGCGAATTAAGATATTTAAATGGACCGATTTCCCTTCGATGCGTGAAGCGACGATTGAAAACCATAATTTACAAACTCATCGATCCCGAAGAAAAGACAATGGATCGCGAAATTTCGCAGCATGAAATCGGACTAAAAAAGCACGATGTTCAGGTTAAATTTAGTCACAAGAGGTCTAAAGAGGTCGACCTAAAAATTCCAGGAAGATCCAATTCGCAGCTTTTACGGAATGTCGCAAAAAAAATGAGGATTATAGAAAATTTACGAATCAACGAATTTGATTTTCGCGAAAACTATTTCACCAATTAGAGCGTGCGCGATAAAAAAACGCCGTCACGCCATCGTGGTTATCGCGTTATCCGCGATAACAATATTTGCAACTGCATTATCTCGTTCGAATTATAACGATAATTGCAATTTAGCCGAATGAAATATCCTATTCCGAGGCCGGCCGTATTTTCTTCCCCGTTGAAAAAGTTGATTACGTTACGGTAATGAAATTGCATAGCTGGAAAACATACAGCAGCCTCCGCGATACAAGTCGCGGTTGTCGCGGCGAACAGCACAATTCTAAAGGGGGAGATTTCGAGTTTCAGTAACGTCGTTAACCGTGCACAGAATTTACTCTGTACGGCGGCGGCGGTGCGCCGCGTGTACGCGCGAATTCGTTAACCTGCCATTTCTGCCCGGATTAACCCTTTCGGCACGAGCGCCGGATATATCCGGCATCCATCTGATGACCAATATGGACGAGTGCCGAATACATCTGGCATCCATGTAAGCCATATTTCTGTAGGCTCTTTACAGAATGTTTACAGGAAACATTTAACCGTTTAGGTACGGCTGAATTCTGCGCGAGGCTATTTCTCTGGACGGCAGAGTCTGATATGTACTGTACAAGGGTGTCTGTATATTCTGTCTGTATATTGTTACGATACAGTTATATTGTTAACAGTTATATTGTTAAGATAAGTCTGTATATTGTAAATCGATGTGAAGACAAAAGAAGTGCGAAACAATGCATATGAAGACGATTATTTAACACGTTGAATGCCACGCCGGTTTTACGAAAGTTGTCCGTGGCGCCACGATGAATTTTCTTTTATGTGATACATATAATGTTGAAATATATAATATATAATATAATAATATATTATAATGATATATAATATATAATATATAATATATAATAATATATAATATATAATATATAATATATAATATATAATATATAATATATAATATATAATATATAATAACATATAATATATAATATATAATATATAATAATATATAATATATAATAATATATAATATATAATATATAATAATATATAATATATAATATATAATATATAATAATATATTGTTGCGAATTACTATATTTCTCTCGCGTCGCGGCATTTTATTTACAATAAAGTACATAAACTATAATACAACTCAATTCAATTATGTTAGAGATCTTTGAATTTGAAACGTTGATCGCTCGACGGTCCGTTCTCGACTCTCCGATTGTCCGTTGATAACACACCTCCGTGGCACAACCCCTCTCTTCTATTATTCTTTAAGGAGTTGTTCACAACAGGGCAGTTTCACATTACAGCGACTTGATTTGGACAAGTCGCCGTAACAATATTATAATAATATATAATAATATATAATATATAATATATAATATATAATATATAATATATAATATATAATATATAATATATAATATATAATATATAATATATAATATATAATATATAATATATAACCATGTTTGACATGTTAATTGCGACAGGGGTCGCTGTTCGAATTGACGATGGTAATAATACAAAATTTTAGATGTTGACATTTGTTTGAAATTATATATATTTCTATCAATTTTGGGCGCGCCGGTCACCGATGGCCCCCATGGCGTCACCATCAAGTTAAGTGCGGGTCACCGGTGACCCCCGTGGCATTCAACGTGTTAATTCAAACGATGACCGAGCGAGCTACTAGAGTAAGCCACTATAGCGGCGCGTCGTCCAGAGAGATGACATCCGCGAAAGCCACTATAGTAGCGCGTCGTGCCTAAAAGGTTAAAGAAAGATTTAGAAACGGATTAAGCACAGTCGTTACTTAACGCTTCAGAAAAACTTCGTACAAAAGTGAACTGACCCTGCGTTATCTGCGCATTTTCAGCGCGGCACCCCGTACAGAGGGAGTGTCACGGCGGACAACGCGCTCGTACCGCAAGGGTTAATCGTGTTTTTGCAATCGTATAAACTTCAAGGTGAATTCGGTTGCGCGTATCCGCCGGTTCGCCTCTCTTTCTTATCGGTGCTTTTTCTTTTTCTTGTTTTTTCTTTTTTCGTCGCGATTATCCCTTTCCGTTCCGCGGATTGTAGTAGTTAAAACGGTATTAATGCTCGTTTTACGACCGTCCAAGTAACACACTCTTCATTCCACGCGATACCAGTCATTGTTAAGTGCGAAATAAAAGTTTTATATCGCCGGCAATCCTCGGGGCGATAAATATTCTTTGGAACCGGGAACGACGGCAAGTAAATGTCAAATACTTTCTCATCCCTTCGGAACTTTGTTCTCGTGTTGCGCAGCTTTGTATTAGAGCTACAAAAGGGATCGTTAAATCGGTGTTCCGTTAACGCTTAGCGAAACGCGACTGTCGCCGATGATCCGGCGAAATCTTGAATCAAAATGCAGATCGTTCGTCGAGGAAATAAAGGACGGGAGTTTCGTCATTTTACGGAACAAAAGTGGTGAATTGAATAATTCGTCGAAAATAAATTGTTGCTTCGCCGGCGTTGTTGTGCCGATACAGTAAATTCGCTCCGATTGTTTCTCAGTTTGCAAAGAAAAACGGACAATTTGGGGAGAAGAGATACGCATTATTCCACGGAGAACATAATTTCGTAGAGAAAAATCCTCGGAATATGATAGCATTTTTTCCGAATTTTTCAGAACGCGACGTCGAGCCGGCATTTAACAAGATAAAAGTTCGTTTATAATTTTCAACGCTGCGAAAACAGCTTTTCGATTGGATTAAAATTGATTCGGAAAGGTGGGTCCTTTTCAAGTAAAATTGAGGCAAGCACATTTCGATCCAACGAATAGTTTCCGAGATAAAAATTACCAAGTGCGACACATTTTCACAGAAATGGGCAAAGATCGTAAATTTTGGAGCCCTGTATTTTTTAAATAAAATCGATGTTAGTAAAATGCTGCCTTAAAATTCCATTGGCCGTTTAAATTGTAATGTTTAGGATATTTTGAGGCCAATGCTGTACGCGAAGCTGTTTACGTTGTTATAAAAATAAGATTAGAAGAAGAATCACAATTTCTTGCTTTGCTGAATACTACTCTACAGCAACAATTTGAATTTTTAACTTTTACAAGTATTTGATTTTTCCTGCGTTATATAATGTATAATAATAATACAATATATAATATTATATAAAACAATAATATAATATATATGTTATATATAATATATAATAACAATAAAATATATAATATTATATAAAACAATAATATAATATATATGTTATATATAATATATAATAACAATAAAATATATAATATTATATAAAACAATAATATAATATATATGTTATATAATGTATAATAACAATAAAATATATAATATTATATAAAACAATAATATAATATATATGTTATATAATATATAATAACAATAAAATATGTAATGTTATATAAAACAATAAAATTGTTAATTTCATAAAATAGAACCGTCTTTTCGATCCAATATTTGACCAACGACACTAACCCTGTGTTCGACGAGTATACTCGTCGTCAAGATCGCAGTGATAGGAACAAACTCGTTCCGTCACACCTTTTTACACACATTAAATTACCATACCGAAGTCGACAATTAATTACGCACCTGTGTCGGTAGAACGATGAGAGCGACGCAGATCATGATGACCATGTAGAGCTGCGAAGGCCAGATGTCAGGCACGAAGTCCCCGTAGCCGACCGTAGAGAACGTGACCACGACGTAGTAGGTGCTTTGAAACAGGTTCAAATGCCTGTGCCCCGCCCTCTGGAAGTGTTGGATCCCGCATACGCTGGAAATTAAATCGAAAACTGTCGCATGGAATCGTATTCCGCGGAATTAAAAAGCTCGTCGGGGAGGCACCGGGATCAAAAACGCGGCGTCTGTGCGCCGGTGATTCGACCCTACGTCGTTGAACGCGTCGTCCTGTCGTCCTGTCGTCGTCGTCGTCGTCGACGTCGCAGTCGTTGAAACCGATCGTACAATTATCTTTTGCTGCGGGATCCCGGGATCTTTTCGTCTTCGACGCGCAATGAATCGCGGAAACGTGGAAGACCGTCGGAAGATTGAGCCGCTCTAACGAACAGCATTCACAAACACCGCGTTTCGATTATGCACCCTATTTACAGGGTTATATTTATATTTACAGGGTGGCCCAAAAATGTCTCGTAATCCGGGAATGCTGGATTCCTCGGGTCATTTGAAGCAACTTTTTCCTTAGCGGAAATGCGATCCGCGGCTTCGTTTACGAGTTATTAACGAAAAACGGTGACCAATGAGAGGCGAGCACGACTGACGCGAAGCGGCCCAGCCAACGAGCGCGCGAAGCTCTGTTCCGCTGATTGGCACGGCTGTCTCGCGTCAGCTGATCTCGCCTCTCATTGGTCGCTGTTTTTCGTTATTAACTCGCGAACGAAACCGCGGATTGCATTTTCGCTAAGGAAAAAGTTATTTCAAACGAGCTCAGGCAACCCCCATTTTCGGATTGCGAGACATTTTTGGGACACCCTGTATACTTGCACCCTATTTATACACAGGCCTGTCTCCATCTTAGACTCGAAAATCGAGCCGAAATGCGCGCGGAAACAGCCGCGCGTGTCAACGATGCGATACGTAATTACTAAAAGTCTATGAATAATAATTAACTAAATTATTTAGATTTTAGTAATTACTAGACTATTTAGTAATTACTAAATCTAAACTTGATGGCATATGCACAGGGTGTTTCTGGTATCGTGCGGAGCAGAATTGATACGTCATGAACTTAAGACTATTTATACTTAAAGACTATGTAACCCTTTGCGCACTCGAAGCGATTTTAACTAAATAATAAAATATAAAAATATAAAATCATTTTTCTAACTTATAGTATTTCTACTTTGTATGACAAAATGCATTGTATGCATATGAAATTGACTCTTGGGACTCGCACAACAGTTACACTCTTAACAATTTTTTAAATCTAGACTTTGTTAATATCAAAATTATCTTAAAAGGTGATATAACCAATTTTAGTGTTGCCTCAGAGTCACAACTCGAGTGCAAAGGGTTAATTCCTGTTCAATGCTATTATTTCTTCAGCCTATTTTTTTTTATCGAAAACAGAGTCGCGAATTGGAAAAAATTCTTTCTGTATTTAGGATTTATTTTTTGAGGTAGAATCGGCGCCTCTCCGTTTGCACCATCGATTACACTAATTTAACCTGTACAGTCGCCAGCAAAAGAGAAGACCTGGAGGTCCGCTGTCATATTGAGAAATCAAGCTCACAACGTGCTCGTCAAAGCCTTCCGCGCGAGATTGCTATTATTATTATTATTATTATTATTATTATTATTATTATTATTATTATTAATTGATGTGTAATAGAACGTTATCGTTGTCGTTATAAATCCCGTAATGACGTTAATATTTTGGATTAGTCATACGATCAAACGGCGCGTTTCAATTATAAACTCATGCGATATTAATGCGTTTCGATTATGATCGCATCTGCTATTAATGCACGGTTTCAACTGTCAACTAGTCAACTATGAAAGTAACAGAATATCAAACTCAATCATTGACAAGTACAGATATCTTACTCGCTGAATTGAATATGATATATCTATAAAAAAAGTGGTTTATTTAACACTAGATTTATGGAGCCTGTCAAAATGACGGATCACTTAATTTTTTCATTTATTCAGATTTCAATCATTTATTCAAATATTTAAAATTTCGATTATTCATATCGCAAAGATACATTCGTGAGTTATTTATTCAATTTGTATGAAGTTTACGCGGCAAATGTTGCAATAAACTTAAAATTTAAGTTTATAAAGTTTATAAATAATATTATATTAATATTATATATTTATATATATTAATTATAATTTATATATTATATATTTTATATATTAATTATTATATTATTTATATATATTATATATATTAATTATTATTTATATATTATATATTATATATTTTATATATTAATTATTATATTATTTATATATATTATATATTATATATATTATAATATATTTATATTAATATCATAAAAAGTTTATAAATTTAAGTTAAAAATCAGTATAAATGTCTTATTGTTACTTCGATAAACTAATATAAAACAGCTGTTCTCCATGCTCCGTAAATCTAGTGTCAAATATATAATATATCTACAAAATGTCGTTTATTTAAAAATCTAACACCCACGTGAAGTAATATTTACATTTTACGAAATACGTCGCAGAAAAATTCCGCGAATTTCTGGGCGCCGCGTTTCGGGGAACAGGGCGCGAAGCGTGGAATCGTCCTTTTCCACGGGTTCCGGAAATCGCGGTAAAAAATCGGAACAAGAAACGTGGCGGTGGCCGACGTTTCGAGGAACGAGCATAAAATGGCGGGTCGCTACGCGGATTTCAGGTTTTTGTTGCTCGGTTTTTTAATTCGCGAGCCGATATCACATTTTCCGTTGCCTCCGGCGTGATTTTTCAAAAGAGATTATTATCGTTTCGTGCCCGATAAAAAATAAGCTAAACGGAACAAAGAGGATGCGAAATCCATGAGGAAATCTCGATACACGGTCGGACGCGCACGGATATATATATATATATATATATATATATATATATATATATATATATATATATATATATTAACGATCGCGAAAAATGACGACACGCGTATTTAAAAAAACGGAGCTTTCGGACGCTTAAGAGTGACGTACGAGTAAGGCGGGCCCTTCCTAACTCGCCGAGGATTAATTTTTTTCGCCGGGATTAATGCCAGTTGTGTCACGGAATATCTGCACAATTTTATGAGGGACACGTAATGCTGAATTACGGTTTCAATCTGGCGGATTCGATTAACTTTTTCATTACGTTTATATTCCATTTCCGCTTCAACTTGCGGGACTATTATTGCCTTTGCTGCATGATCGATTATTTATGACTATAAGAGAAAATAATCTGCAAGAGAAATTTTAGAAAATTCATAAATTACGCGTGCGAATACCATTGAAAATTATAGTTATTTATATTGATACAAGTAGTTCGTTCGAAGAGACACTAATACAAATCTCGGGGAATAAATATTCGACAAACCTTTTAACTTTTAATTGTGTGTGTGTGTGTGTGCCGTATTATTTTCTTTGCAATTATATAATGACTGGAACTTTCTTGGTCGCAATAATTCCTTCGAAAAAAAAGAAACTTTACATTTATTGTGCGTTTATATCTATGGCGATTTCTCCCGGAAATGTCACATCTCGGGTTGCTGTGAATTTCCCTGTGCTAGTCCCTAGTAGTCCTGCGCCTATGTAATTTGTTTCCACGGGGTATTTAGAGGCATGTGGCCTCTGGATTGCCTTCGAATCGTGACATGTGGTCTCTGAATTGACTTCTAATCGTGTCAAGTGGCCTCTAAATTGCCTTCGAATCGTGTCAAGTGGCCTCTGAATTGACTTCTAATCGTGTCAAGTGGCCTCCGAATTGCCCTCGAATCGTGTCAAGTGGCCTCTAAATTGCCTTCGAGTCGTGTCAAGTGCCCTCTAAATTGCCTTCGAATCGTGTCATGCGGCCTCCGAATTGCCTTCGAATAGTGGCAAAAATTTTCGTTCCAGGTTCACATAAAAAAGTTAAAAAATCAGAGCGTTTCTATTCCTTTTTTTTAATCATTCCAGCAATACTAAAATTAAAAAGCAGTATTTCAATCATCGTCTAGTAGACTAATATCCCTTTAACATTAACATTAACAAAGAAACTCAAGTCGTTCGGTCCAGTTTTAAAAAAGTTCTTGCGTCTTTAAAGATACTCGAATACTTTTTGCCAATGTTAGAGATGCCGCACCGTTAAATTTGGCCTACAAAAACGAAATGAATGTTAACACTAATTTTTACATTAAACGCGCTTCGAATTTATTTCTATCGATCCAGCGTAACACCGTATGTCGCGAAACATGTCGACGTGTAACAAATGGTTCATTGTCATAAACAGCGGCGTAGTTGCAGCATTTCCTGAATCACTTTCGAACTCCTCCATTCTAATCGGAAGGAAGAAAGTTTGGCGCGGCTAATCGAACCGCGCGCGCGCACAATGTCAAAAGCTCTCGCTCCGGCGTGGATATGGTAATTTTCTCCGCGGTTAGTATACTCTGCGCTTGACTGACAGCGATCTTAAGCGATCACAAGGTAACAGAAATAACTGGAGCGAAACATAAATTACTAGTAATTTTATTACTTTTATAAAATACCGCAGTATTTGGCGCGTCCGCAGTAATACCCACGCGTACTCTATCGCAATTTTTCTCCCGAAATCTATCAACTTTCTCCGTGCACAGACAAAATTGCGTTCGTCGATTTTAAGAACGAGGAGCCACTTAAAAATATTAAATATTTTTCTTTATTTATATTTATTTATATTTTAAAGATTCCTAATGATTCCAATAAAACTAAAATGTAATATCGATGCTCTAAAACTCTTTCGCACTTCTCGCATTGCACCTAGCAATCTCAATTTTAAATGCACGAAATCCGCAGTCCAGTAATTACATTCTAATTGATTCGACTGATTAGCTAATTACCAATTAACATCCGCCGAATTCACGTTCCAGTTTGTTACTGTGCTTTATAAATATTGTTTCAGTAATTTCGTGTTCGATAATTCGTCGACGTCTCCCGGCGAAAGTTATTCATGCGCCGGACCGAACGGTTCCCTTGAAAAGTCGCGCGTGTCACATCGTCAGACGTAATTCTCGTGTTCAAAATAATGCTGGAAACGTTCAACTGGAAACTACCACCTTCGGCTAGTCTGTCACGCCAATTCTGATTTCGCCCGCAGTTTCGAAATGGCAGGCTTTCGTTTAAATTTCGGAACCGGTAAAGGTCGCACGTGCTCGGGTGCGACGAACACGCGGAACCGTTCGAATATCTATTTCGGTGGGAAATCCGGCCGGGATGATAAAACAGTGGCGGCGGAGAGATATCGTGACGCACGACCAAGAATCCGCTTGTCCAATTTCTTTGTCAAAATATCGTGAACGGGGTTTATTGGTTCTTCGACACTCTATCGACTGCGCTGACTATCGAAAGACAAATACTTATTTTAGGCACGGTTTCGTTTGCTTTCGAGGTCCAACACGTTTTGCGGAACACGACGATATAAAAGTGCTTTGTGCTGCTTAAAAGCTCGTGTACTCGTGTACTTAATTTGATTAATTGACCCTAAGCGTTAACACGTTTGCGGATGATAAACGTTCTAACGAGCTGCAGAAATAGACAGGCGATTCGTTCTTGAATTAATTGTGACATCGACATTTCCATTGATCACATTTTGTCCGAGTGTCCACGTTGATAACGCGATCTAATCAAAGTGTATAATAATTTAAAAAATATATACAGGATGTTTCATAATTGTGTTAACACTTGGAAAGGGATGATTCCTCAGGTCATTTCAAGTAACTTTTTCCTTAGCGAAAATGCAATCCGCGGCTTCGTTCACGAGTTATTAACGAAAAACACTGACCAATCGGAGAGCGAGTGCGGCCGACGCTCCGCCCTTGCGGCCAATGTCGCGTCGAGCTGGCCGTCTGACGCAGCGGTAGTGGTCGCGAGGGCGGAGCATCAGCCGTATGCGATCTCGCATTGGTCACCGTTTTTCGTTGATAACTCGTAAACGAAGCCGCGGATCGCATTTTCGCTAAGGAAAAAGTTACTTGAAATCACCTCAGGAATCATTCCTTCCAAGGTGATAATATAATTATAAAACACCATGTATAATCTTTTTGTCCAATTTTCGGGCAGCTAGCGGACGTCATCTTCAATGTGATTCAATTTGATTGAAGCGCCTATTCGATCGGAACAAGCAACAATCATCAACGATGATCTGGCGAAGATCTGGCGAATGCTGATCTGTGCTGCGTTGCCGATTGTCAACAACCATAAGAAGGAGGCACGAGTAATCGTATCTTTTCTTTCCAAATTGTCCAGTTTTCTTTACAAGCTGAGAGGCAATTGGACTTTACTGTGCATTTCCATTACGCGTTTCATTTCCTGTTTCATTGTTCGTAAAATTGATGCGGAAGAGGCTTTTGTCGTTGTTGTAGCCTTTATCGCAGTAAAGCCATTCCTGCATCACGATCAGAATTCGCCCGCTCGAGCACGGAAAAGTTTTTACTACATATAGAATGGACCACGTAAACCGGATTACGTAAATGCACTACCAGTTAAAAGTATGAGACCGGGATTTACAATTAATGAAACCGGATAATCTTACTTTACTGCTATAGAATAAAACTTGTGCAATCATCAACTGCATGAGATACATCTGTTCTATTTTAGTGTTCGAGTTTCATTGAATCGTTGCACAATAATGTTTCCCATTTTCGTTACCGATCATATTCTTACAATAATTATAGCTAGGATAATATTATAAATAAATTATAATTAAATTTTCGTTACTCTCTATTTTTCTTCAAAATCAAATTGAGAAGAACGCTGACATATATGTTTTTTAGAAAGACGTAAATGAAAAGATACAGCGACATGAACGTTTCGAAATTCTGCTTGAGAAAATGAGATATAATGAGATTAAACACTTAAAATTAAAATACCGATGATGGCTAATCACGATTTTTAATAATTTAATGATACAAACGTGTTGCTATATTCGCTATATTTGTTTCTGAATATTGATTTATAAAAATTCGTTCGAATATTTTATATAATATTTAGTTACAGATCAGAACATAAAGTTTTTTCAATGCAAATATAAAATGTAATTCTGTTTTTCCATCTCGATTATAAACCACGCTAAATTTACATTGTGCATCGCACGCTTGACCGACTAAACAGCACAAAAATTGAAGAGTAAATAGATTTGTTAACTTCGTCGAGCAAGAAAATGCCGAAACATGATTAAAAAAAAAACAAATTTTCCCCAAAAATTGTGTCTATCTTTGTCTCGTTGCTCGGACAATTTTCAATCAGTTAGAACTGAAAATATAATTTAACCTTTTGTCCAATAATTATTAAAACGAACTGCTTGGAAGATTCATTAAGATTGAATAATAAATAATAATAAAATTAAATAGTAATAAATAAATGATTTTCAATAAGTGCCATCACGTGGAAATACGATAATTCGAGGAGCGTGCCTCCGAAATCATGCTTCCCGAGTTCCGTGAATTTTTACCGCAAGCAAACGATATATCGTTCGTCTATTCGTCATTTCGTTCTGCGATTCTTTATAGAAACAAAGTTCTTGCAGCATCGATTTTTAGATGCTTTTTTTTAATTAATTCCACAGCTTCATTCGACAAGAACAGTTTCGAGCTCTCGAGTGTCTCGAAACAAGGTTTCGGGCCCTTCACGCGGAACTCGTCGACGTTCGACGGTGCGAGCCACAGAAGGCGAACTGATTTTTTATTTTCGTCCATTCGAATCGATCGTTTCGATCAGCGCGCGGCGAACTCGATGCCGGCGGAAAAGCCGTGGATCGAGGAAACGGGAAAGGGTAAAACTTAGCTGATTGACCCAGATCGTAATGTGGGACAGACATTAATAAGTGATCGTGGCGGCTAGCGCAGATGGATTGGTATCACCATCGATCGTCGTGATTCGTTATTTACGTCGTGGTTTTATAACAGCGTGCCCGTAAGCTCGCCCTTGTTGGGAGCCGGCCGCTCCGTTTCGCGGCGACACACAAGGGCGGCCATCCCCTATCTCCCGGCCGATCTTCAAATTATTCGGAAGTCGTTTCTCGAACGGCGAATCCGGCGCGACGATTTCGCGCGCGTTGTCTGCTCCCTTAACCCTTTGCGCTCGAAGCTCTCTTTTTTACTGAAAATCTGAGACAACTTTCCTGGCTCGTAGCATCTCCGTTTTATACGGCGAAGCGCATTTCATGCGTACGAAATCGAATCCTGTGACTCTTTTAATAATATATATAATATAATACTCTATAATATATAATATATAATATATAATATATAATATATAATATATAATATATAATATATAATATATAATATATAATTTATAACATATAACATATAATAGCATAATATATAATATATAATATATAATATATAATATATAATATATAATATATAATATATAATATATAATATATAATATATAATATATAATATATAATTTATAACATATAACATATAATACATAATATAATATATAATATATAATATATAATATATAATATATAATATATAATATATAATATATAATATATAATATATAATATATAATATATAATATATAATATATAATATATAATATATAATATATAATATATAATATATAATATATAATATATAATATATAATATATAATATATAATATATAATACATAATATATATAATATATAATACTCTTTTAACAATCGAAACTTTGTTAATTTAAGAATTATCTTGGAACGCGATGCAACGATTTTAGCGGCGACTCGGGAAAGAAGATCGAAGATACGGCAAACGTGAAATAATCTATTTTTTAACCCTTTCCACTCGAATGGTGACTCTGAGGCACCACTAAAATTTGTTATATAACGCTTTAAGATAACTTTTGTATTAACAAAGTATCGATTTAAAAAATTGTTAAGAGTGTAACCGTTGTGCGAGTCGCAAGTGTCAATTTCTCATGTGCATAAAATGCATTTTGTTATATAAAATAGAAATATTATAAATTAGAAAAATGATTTTATATTTAGAGTTAAGATAGCTTCGAGCGCAAAGGGTTAACAACACCGTTTGACACAATAATGTGTCCGAGAGGACGCAGGGCGATTGTTTATGAATAATTGAGAACGAGAAATATAGATGTCTCGATAGAAACATTTATTCGTCCCAGGCTCTGAAGATAAAAAGTAACCAACGTTCATTTTTTCGAAATGGAATTTCTGTTCGCGTGTATTTAAAAATTATAGGATAAACTTAAATTAATAATAGAATAGAATATATATAATAGAATAAATTAATAATAGATTATTAATAATAGAATAAATTATAGAGAATAACTAAAGGTTTTACAACAATATTTTGTTATTATTAATCGTAGAAAAATCACGGACCATGATTATTACAATCAAACTGTAAAGAGTCGTTTAATGACATTGTTTTCGATTCGAATGCTTTAATTGCAAGTACACACCGCGACAAAAGTACGAGACACTCGTGAGCATTGCGAGAAATTCTCTGTACCTTAGAAATTTATTTTTCTTTCGCAGGTAAAATGCGGGAACAAGAGAAGATTAAAAAACTGTATAAATCTTTGCCACAAAGAACGCTGGAAGTAGTGAAAAGAAAGGGTAGAAACACGAAGTATAATTATACAATTACAAATATAGAATTAATTAGAACTACAAAGTAACGAAAAGAATTCTCTGAGTTAATTTTTTACGGAAAATCCACCCTGTCTCACAGTTTTGTCGTAGCCGTTTCGAAAGCGCGAAGTCTCTCAAGAATGCCAATGGCTGCAGAGTTGCCGGAAATTGTCATTCGAAGAGAAAAGTAGCAAACGGGCGGCTCCGGGAGCAATAAAAGTATCAAATTTCACGGCGATTTAAGCGGAAAAGGAAGTCTTCTCTTTCGAAGAATAATATCAAGGCCCGTCCGAAATTCGCGAGGAAATATCAAAGCTGGACCACCGAGCAACGCCGGTGCAGTAATTCGGTCGGACGTGAGCGAAATGAATCGTTTTTTCGTGACTTGGACGAACGAAAGGCGAGCCCTTTTCTGTGCTGCGCCGTGTCGCACAGGACAAATTAACCTTCAAGTGGTCGCCGCGGTGGTGGCGTGACGTCAAATTGACTCCGTATCAATAATGATGACTCGATGGCAAATTGACTCTCTGTATCAATAATGGCGATTTCACGTCAAATAGACTCGCCATCGGTAACGCCGGCTCGACGTCACGCTCCGCATTACTAGCCACTAGCGATTCCCAGGATTTTAATGAGATTTTGTGGGTTGAGCCCATATTTCCGATCACAGCTCTCGTCGCCCAATGCAGCAAATTCGCCGTATTTGGCGCACTGATTTTCCAGAAAAATGAGAAGACAAATTTGGGAAGCGGAGATACGATCATTGGAGTCTCGCGGCTCGTTTTTTGTTGACGATTGGCGCTTGTAAAAACGAGTATAATATAATATAATATAATATTATTATATATAATATATTAATATATAATAATATTCGCGCACAAAAATGGAGAATTTTGGAAAGAGAATATACAATTATTGGAGTCTCGCGGCTCGTTTTTTGTTGACAATCGGCGCTTATATATTATATTATACTATACTATACTATACTAATATATAATAATAAATATATAATAATATTAAATATATAATAATCGGCGCTTATAAAAACGAGTATAATATAATATATAATATAATATAATTATATATAATATATTATATATATAATTTATACTATTCAACGAGTATAATATAATATAATATAATATTATTATATATATATTTTAATTATTATTATTTTGTATTATATATATAGTATTATATATTGTTTATTATTTTATTATTATTATATTTTTATATTATATATATATATATATATATAATATATAAATAAATATATATATTATTTATATTATATATAATATATCGATATAGTATATAAAAGTATAGTATAGTATAGTATAATATAATATATAAGCGCCGATTGTCAACAAAAAATGAGCCGCGAGACTCCACTAATCGTATATTCTCTGTCCAAAATTCTCCATTTTTGTGCGCGAATCCGAGCACAATCTGAGCGCGAATTAGGGAGAATTTACTGCAGCTGTTATATCGCGGCACGTCTTCGTGAAAATGGTATCCCTTTCGGTGCGGTACACCGTGATCGAACATGATTGCGGTCAGCCGATTGTAATTTGAGAGCTAAGAATATACCGGTAAAAGCAACCGGAAAAATGCGCCGCCTTAATACTTCTTCCCCTGCATGTGGCACAAAGTTTGCAACTATGTCACTCCGAACGTAATCGTAACATCACAAATAATCGATAGAATGACCGTCTTAGAGGTGGAATAAGTTACTTCTAATGGGATT